>NC_141138.1:73578868-73878868 GCF_053477565.2 Lygodium microphyllum | reverse complement strand
TTTTACTAACAACCGCCGAGTACCACCTTGTTTGGCAATATGCAGTCCCATAATCAGGGCTTTATACTCCGCCATATTATTAGTGAATCCTACCCCGAGATAAGCAGCTAACTTCATCGTAACTCTACGTCGGGGATCTCGGATTACTACTCCAACACTCTCTTTTTTATTAGGGCCCCTGGATGCTCCGTCAAAATATAATGTATATGTCCACAATGGGTTTACACAGCCTGCCATCACGAACTCCTCTATTCGTAATTATGATAATCAAAGTTTAGCATGTTTAGAGGGTGAACTGACGGCTCCATCCCACCTTCTTCATTGAACTCAACAGGGATACTTGTCAACAGTCAAAAGTAGTGATGGCAGAAGACTTTGATCTCCCACACAAAGGTTCTGTCTTGTTGCTCAATCACTTTGTATCCTTTGCTCCAGCAGATAAGTTTCCCCTGATGGTATCTCTGCTCCAGATATGGGTGCTCCAAATAAGGAATTAACCACCCCATCAACTAGCTTTAAGCTCTTTTGCAGGTCTCAAATCATCCCCAGCATGGACCTGCAATGCATTTTCTTTGTATTAGCATACTTAGAAATAATAAGGTTTAATCTTATTAAGATTAACCTTATTTTTAAACTCTACTCCCTGCAGATCAGCTAGTAGAGCCGTAGACCTATTTTTCCCTATTCTAACAATCTTATAGGGGCCATCCCATTTAGGTTTCAACTTTCCTGGAAACAGCTCCTTACGCGCATCGTAATACAGAACTAATTGCCCTTTTTTAAAGGTATACTTCTTCGCTCTAAGGTCGTGCAACTGCTTCATCCGACGTTTAGCTACCTCCTGGTGTAATAAGCTTTGCAATTTCAGTTCATCCAGGTGGGCTATGGTTGTGAAACGTTCAAAGAGTGAATCCTCATCTCCCAAAGAGTGGTTAATTGCAAATCATATGGTTGGCAACTCGATTTCAAGGGGTAACACACACTCTTCCCCATAAACTAATTTAAATGGAGTATGGACAGTAGCTCGCTTGAATGTTGTATTGTACGCCCATACTGCCACATACAACTTCCTGTCCCAGTCTTGCTTCTTCTCAGAGACTATTTTAGACAAGATACCCACAAGCTGCTTATTAGTACTTTCGACTTGCCCATTTGCTTGCGGATTATAAGGGGTCGTTTTGTTGTGCTTGATTTGCCAAGCTTCAGTCACGCTTTTAATCACTTTATTCAAAAAGTGGGTCCCACGGTCCGACACTAGTTCCTTTGGTGGACTGAAACGGCAGATAATCTGCTCTAAAAGAAAACTTGCAGTCTCTTTTGCATTGTCCTGCCTCGTCGCCCGTGCTTCTGACCATTTTGTAAAATAATCAGTTTTGCTACTATAATGTACCTCTTTTGGGTAGTAGATGACGGGGTGATAGGACCCACAAAGTCAATGCCCCACTTCTCAAATGGAAGGATAGCCATGATAGGTGTAAGTGGGCGTTTCCTATTCTCTCTGCTGTCATGTCTTTGACAGGTATTACATCTCTTAACATACTCAAAGGAATCTTGGAAGATGGACGGCCACCAATATCCAGCTCTTAAAGCTTTTTGTGCCGTCAACCGTCTCGTGAAGTGTCCTCCACATGCAGAGTCATGGCACTCTTCCAAAATGAAAGGAACCTCGTCAGGCATCACACATCGCGATAGAGATCATCAACACCCTGTCGATATAGTGTTTTTACGATCAAGGAGAACTTCAAAGCTTGTTGTTTGATTTTTCTCTTTTCTGATTTTGATAGACCAGCTCCAGTCTCCCGTTGATAGATAATGCGTGATAGCAGCATACCAAGATGGGATAGAAGTTGTATCAATTTTAAACATTTCTTCAATATCACTTCCTTAAGCCAAAGTCTCTTTCGGCTCCCTGAAATCCACAAGGCATTCCACAATACCCTGCAACCTCGGTGGCTTACTCTTAATCTCATAATTGAACTCCTGCAAAGTGATTAACCACTTTGCCAAATGATCAGGCGGCTGTAGCTTATTCATAAGAAATCTAAGCCCTTCCGCCTTCATATAGAAAAATACCTTCTCATAGAGGATGTAGTGCATGAATTTTTTAGTTGCAAAGACCATCGCAAGACACAACTTCTCCATGTAGGTATAGTTGATCTTTGAAATGCCCAATTTCCGACTAGCAAAAGCTATCGGATGATACCACTTTTCCTCCCACATTTGGGCTAAACAGCAGTTGATACTATGCATGGTGGCTGCTGAAAATATATAAAATACTTCGCCTCTTTTGGGTGCTTTTAGAACTGGTGGTTTTACTAACTCCTGTTTCACATCCTCGAAAGCTACCCTACAAGGGTTGCTTCATTCAAATAGATAGCTAAAGGATAACAAGTTCGTTAATGGCAACATCCTTTCTGCCAAGGCATTTATAAACCTGCGATAGTACCATATCGATGACAGAAAGCTATGTACCTCTTTCAGAGTGCGTGGTGGAATCATGGCGACTATAACCTTGATCTTTTCAGGGTCAGTTGTGATCCCTATACTGAACTGATCACATGGCCTAGCAATAGCCTATAAGGCACTCCAAAGACACACTTCCGTGGGTTAAGAGCGATACAAAATTGTCTACAGTGCTCAAAGCACTTTCTTAAAATAATTAACATCCTTTCCCTTATAGTGGCTGCCCTGAGGTCATCGAAAAATACTTTCAACTCATCTGGGGAGATGTCACCAAAGGTCTTGTCTGCTGTTCGTTGCCATGATCCAGATGCATTGCACAAACCAAAGGCCATCACATGGTATGCAAAAGTACCAAAGACAATAATAAAAATTGTTTTCAACTTGTCCTCTTCTGCAATTGCCATCTGGTTGTATCTCGCAAAGCAATCCATAAATGAATATATTTCCCTACCCGCTAATTGATCCAAAATCTGGTCAATAAATGGCAACGGGTAGTAATCCTTAACTGTTTGCTTATTTAGCTCTCTAAAATCTACACATAATCAGATCTGGTTGTTTTCCTTCTTCATGATAACTTGTGAACACCATTCTGTATGCTATACAGGAAAGATTAAACCAGTTTTCCGTAACTTTTGTAACTCCTCAAACAGCCCGTCCCTTAATTCAAAAGGCATACACCTTACCTTCTGATGCATAGGACGACAGTCTTATTTTACAGGAATAGTATGAACAGCCAGGCTGGGAGGAATGCCTCTCAGCTCCCGTCATAACTCCAAGCAAAGATGTCGCAGAATTTCTGGATCAAGGACACATAGTCCTCCCTTTCTGCTGAACTGAGCATGAAACCTAATTTAATTAGCTGCGAATCATTCGGCGTGCCAAGGTCCAACTCAATCACATCCGCATCTCTTATCCTATCTTGCGGCTCTATCGGCTCATTTAGAGTTATCTGATAAATATCCCCTGTAGTGGACTCCTCTTTAGACTTGTCACTGGATGATGTCTCACTACCAGATGGATCATCTTCTGTTTCTAATTCAGTAGAGGATAAAGGAGCTCTCTCACTCTGAGGAGACTCAGGGTAAGCATCGACTACTACTCAATTAGCACCTCTATCTAGAACCACTCGACCAGCGGGTATATCAACTTGATAGTCTGTTCGTAAGATCCAAGGCCTCCCTAGCAAAACTCGATAGCTAGGACGTCCTGCAAATCTGATCACCCTAAAGTCCAAGAAGCATTCTACACTTGCAACTGTAACATGGACTCTAGTTAGACAACCTTCTGGTTGTCTTAGACTATCATCAGCCATTCTAAGAAGAGTGGAGCTGTCTTTTTGGATGCCTAGACCCAACCTATCCATCAACTCTGAACTCATGATATTGACGGAGGATCTAGTGTCTACAATAGCATGTTCCACTAATATTCCATCCACATATGCTGGAACCCTAGGGCAATTCTTTTCAGCATGATCAAACCAATCTTCCCCTACTTGTGCTATGCCCAAAGGTTATACAATATACCCAATACGCAGGATCTTCTTGAATTCCTTGTGTACTCTTGGAGATAATTTAATCAACTATAAGAGGTTTACATCTGGTTTGACTTCGCAAAGAGAACTTGCTAAATCAAAATCATGATAGGTAGCCAAAGCTCTCTTTTCTCGCCAAACCATTCTTTCTTTTGGTCTCGGGACCGGTTTTGGTGCTTCTCTTTTAGCTCTTGCCTTATTTCTTGGCACTTCCTCATCCTTCTTAGGATCGACTTTTTTGTCAATGGGCCTTAGAGGTCCCCCTTCCACGCTAGGATTCAGGACTTGCATCCCCTTATCCCCTTGCTTAGGGTTTCCCTCAACCGGTTTCGCATTATCTTTGTCAATCTCTTTAGCCTTTTGGCCTCTTGTTACGGCTCTTAGGTTAGAGGTTTCAGCGTCATTGACGTGTACAGCCTCGATAAGGCTGACTCCATTGCCTTGTGGCAACTCTTCTATAGTGGTCTTTTCCCTTTGCAGTATTTGTCTTGGTCCATCATTTGGCTGGAGGTTATACCTTGCGCTCTATGATTAATTGGACCTGGCTATTTACTCCCTTGTTGGAGAGAACTAATCTTACTCCAACAAGTGGCGGCTAAGTGGCCCGACTTCCCACAAATATCACATTTAACATTTGGACAATTTCTAGGGAAATGTTGTCCGCCACACCACTTACAGCTGAATCTTGAGGGTCCACCCTCTTCAGGGCGTTGACTCTCTATTAGATTTTGCTGCTTCTTCAAGAAATTGACGTCAACAGCTATTTTCCGATATTGTTCAGTAATCATGTCGGTATAATGCTTCATCATATCCTTAACTTTGCCAAGGACATTAGATGCACTCGACTCATAGCCTCGATCGTCTACCCGTCGTTCCATTGGCCTAACAATTTGATTGGGCATTGGTTGTTGACTTGCATGAACAACATTAGGGTTCGAGATTTGGCCTCCAACATTTGGTGGAGCCAACTAACTTGTCATAGGCATAGTCACACTGGGAGGAGCTGGAAGCAAAGGTACATTTTGAATCATGCTTCCTCTCCCATTAGGGTTAGTAACAAGCATCCCTTAACTTCCATTTGTCAATGGTAGATTGCCTCCAGGTACTAAACCCGCATTAAGATTTATTCGAGAGGAGTAGGCCGTTTGTAATTGTGACTCTACTCCTTCTGCCCGCGTAATGGCGGTGTCTATATCAGCCAAAGCCACACTGCTCAATTGAACTTGAATATTGAAATCCAATCCATACAAGAAGTATTGCAATTGGGCAACCGGCGGAATAGGAATGTAAGTTTGTAACTTACGAAACACTTCCTTCAGCTTCTTGGCATAGGCTTTCACATTCTCATGGTGGTCTTGGCGCGTTACATTCAAGACACGCAACCAGTATTGGCCACCTCTTTCAGGGGCATATTCTCCTCGAAAAGCTGCATAAAATTGATCGATTATGGTTATGGTTCCAGACTCTATGCTATGATACCATACTGTAGCCCTTTCTTTTAATGTTATATTAAAGAACATCATAAGATGTCCCTCATCTTGGATGCGATAATTAAACATTAGTCTTTGGAATTCACAAATGCAAATCTCCGCATCTTCTTCAGCTAACCCATTGAAAATGGGCAAAGGAACTCCTAAAGCTGGCAAATCCGGCGTCCCTGTAGGAATTGCAATGGGTTGTGCCATGGCGACAATCGGATTCACAATAGGAGCTTAAACTAACGGGATCACACCCCCACTTGAAGTGGGTTGACTTGGTGGAAGAGAGGAAGAGCTTACGCTTCCCCTGCACCTAAAGGACTATGTGCAGCAGTTGGGTTACTAAGACCACTATGTACCGGGCTACTCCTTTGAGGAGAATAACGACTTATAATCTCTAACCGCCATCTAGCCCTCTTAGCACGTTCTGCTTTTTGCATTTTGGCTTGACGGTCCTTGTCAGAGGACATAAACCAACTTTCTGTTGGTCCCTAAAAACCCTAGATTCGAGAACCACCACTTATTGGTAGCTCCCGACAGACGCACTACTGATGGGACCTGAAATGGGCCGGCACTGGCTATGGCACTAGCCAGACCTCATGCTCATGACACACAAAGACCCTCACGGTCTCGCGGACTAGGAGCATCAATCTAATGCTAAAGGACAAACTACCCTAAAGCTTAATCTATGTGTTTATAGTTTATAGTCCAACGTCTCCCATCCCATAAGCTCCTCGGAGGGAGAACCCTTACACATTGGCAATGCCACGATCACACACATGGAGGCAACCTCTCGACATCACGGCCCCACTGCAGCTCTCCTACATCGCAGAGATTAGCCCCTTGATGCGCTGCTCAACATATAACACAACCGAACACAAATTCCTCTCTTTTATATTTCTCGTATTTCTAGGAGATGTACCATGTGTCCTTACTTAACAGTCCCTTAGGAAACCGACCCTCTATCCTATGGCAAGGGATAACCTCACACTCTTAATTGTGGGCCAAATTCCTAAGAAAACAATTGCTATGTAGTCCAGGGGCTTTTCCTTTGATACCATGAACCATGCATAGTGCATAATGTGAATGGTTTAGTGCACAAACAGAAGAAAATCAACATTGTGCATCGTGCGAAACCAATCTTTTCATGATTTCCATGCTAACGTTTATGTAATGAGAACAGACACCGAGCCTTACGCTTATGCTGCCTTTCCCTTTATTTTAGAACAATGGCCTATAGGCATGGTGTAACACATAAATCAGATTTTAATTCATATTTTGACGCTCAACCTCCCCTCTCACCCTACCGTTTAATGTTTTGCATTCGTTGATAGGTGAAAAGGTCATTTTATGTATATTTCCTTATAAAGAAAGCGATAAACACGGATGGAAACATAGAAACGAGGGTAAATTAAGGCCAACCTTGTGCTCTACCTTCATTATACATTGCACAAACACCCATGTAATTTTTTGGAATTTTCCTTTTACCGTTTCCTAATTTTCTCCCATTTAAAACCCAGTTTTCACAATTTTTTGGTATTTTTCCTCTATTTTCTTGAATAAAAAATGACTAAAAATCAAGATTGATTGTGGGATGTGACCCTTAGATTCCTTGACAGCAAAATTTCAGGTTTTGTTAATGTTATATCTCATATTTCTCATTTATTTTGCAAAAAAATCCCATTTTACCCCTTAAACGCGTGTTTTACAGGTTTTATAACATTGATTTCAACCATATCACTTATGATTTTCTGATTTTCAGATCATAAATTGTTGAAACTCATAGAAAAAAACATCATAATTTATAATTAGCCCATGGAAACAATGTTTCATCAATTAAATAGCATAAAAACACATTTTTCCTTCATAAAATTTGAATTATCGCTTAGGCTTTGTGTCTCGGGATCTCGGTTTTGGTGCGGGACTGCGAGTCAGCCCACATTCAATGTCCAGCATCTTCACAATCAGCAATCTTCATGTCCACAATGATCTGGAAGCATTCTGGTCCCAACCGAACAAGCTTTCCTTCACCATTCCTTCATTTTCCTCTTGCACACAAGAATAGCTCCTTAGGGGAGAGAGAGAGAGGAGAGAGAAAGACTAGAATTGGCTCTCTTCATTCTGTCCACCATTCTACGGGTGAAGGGCGGCGATAAGATTGGCCAAGAAGGAGAAGATCAGCCCCAATGTCTGTTCCATGGGGTACTCAGCCCACAATCATGATGAGAGAGGAGAGAGAGCGAAAAATGCGCCATTTTTTGATCACGCCATGTCTTCCTTCTCTCTCCACATTTTTGATCAAGAAATGCATGAATTTTTTGGGGGGGTCAAACTCCAAAAGGCACTACCCCTTTTGGCCTCTCAAATGTCCACCTTTTCATATCTTGACCATTTGTTGGCTCCTTCCTCATTCGAGCTCCGATTCGAGTGCTGTAAATTTTTGTGCATCCGGCTTGACATCTCGCACTGACTGAAAACTCCTGACACCCCCCATGGTAGTTGAAAAAATTATCAAAAATCAACAAGTGTCGCTCGGGCGCCTTTAAGAGTCGTATTTCACTTGGTGCTTAAAATCATCCTAGCTTTTTGGCAAATTTTAGGCACATCCGGGGCTCAAAACTCCGCTCTCAATGAGAAACAATGATGCTTCCCGCTCTTCACATGCATTGACCATTAGAGGTGGCAGACATGGCAGCGATAATGATCATAAGGGTAGGGACTCTTAGAAGTCCAGGTCCAAGTCACGTAGTCGTAGTAAGTCCCATGGACGGAAGTCTGATTTTACTTGTCATTATTGTGGAAAAGTAGGACATATTAGGCCACAGTGCCATAAAGTACACGATAATAAGCGCAAGGAAAAGGCTAAAGTTCCATTCAATAAGGTATTGTCAAGAAGTGGACTAGATAGAGAGAAAGAGAAAAGAGAAGACTACAGAAGAGAGAGAAGGAGTGTAGGAGAGAGAGAAAGAGAGTGACAAGGAGAGAGAAAGACTAGCAATGGAGAGAGAAAGACAAAGAAGTGAGAAGCCATGGAAGCTGTGAGCAACGTAATGAGTAGAGAGACTGTAATGTATTAATGTTTCAAAAGACGTGAAGTATTACATGTCTCTCTCTTTTATACCTATGTTAGTATGTTAGTATGACATGGTATTACTATTATTTCCAAACTAAACAACTATTCTTTCCAACTTCTTAAAAGTATTCGTAACATCTAGTTTGATATGAATTCCAACCATAAATTGAAGTCAAGGCAACCACTGATCTAATTACATTCATATTTACAATTGGACAAAATGTATCCTTATAGTCCAATCCATATATTAGTGAATAACCCTTTGCAACCAATCTTACTTTGTATCATTCCAAAGAATCATCAGATAGCTCTACTAGATCCCAAGTGTTATTTTTGGTCAATGCATCCATTTCTTCATCCATTGCTTTCTTCCAATCTTTGACTTCAACTGGTTTTTCAAAGAAAGTAGGCTCTATATGCTGCATACCATGTATGCATAATGCATTTTCATAAAGCCATTGTATTTAAGCCTTTCAACTAGATGCATCTTCTCAATTGAGGTGCACTAGAAGACGTTTTTATTGATCTTGCATGCTGTGGTACATACTTCCCTACATGTTTTATGCATTGAGTTCTAGCATGATATATCCCAAACTCATCATCCATAGAATCATCTTCTAAACTCTCAACCATAGGTATATTTCCTTGTGCTATTTCTACCTTTTTTCGTGCACTCCTCAACCTACCGCTCCATGGGCTATAACTCCCACTAGTTTCTTAATTATGTTGAGATCTAGAAATATCTTTAATATGTTGATTTATTTGAGTACTATTTGCTACAACTCTCTTTCCATAACCATCATCATCACTATTCTCATAAGCATCCATCTCAATTGCAACTTTAGGTCTATACCATGGCTCATATTTATTGAACCTTATATCCCTGCTTATGTAAACTTCTCTAGTGAGAGGATAATATCATTTATAATCCTTATTCTCATCTGGATAGCAAGGAAAATACATTTGATATCCCTTAGTTATATTTTTATCCTCAATTAATTAGGAATATGAACATAGCATACACAACCAAACACCCTGAGAAATATGCAACTGTAGGTGCTACATCTTCCCATACAGTGATATGTGATAAGTCAATGCTCTCTTGTATGAATCATAGTATATACTACCTCAAATTAATAAGTTAAAAGCATATGCATTTGGTTCATCATTTAACAATGGTACTATTTCTTTCTTTTTGCAACACCATTTTGCTATGATGTATATCTACATGTAGCCCATCTTTTAATCCCATGACCTCTTAGGTAGTCAAAAAACTCATTTGATATGTATACACCTCCATAATCCAATCTCAAGCACTTTATGCAACTTTTAAATTTCTTTTTTACCATAGGATTGAATTTCTAAAACTTCTCAAAAGCCTTGCTTTTATGTTGCATGAAATAGACCCATGTCATCTTACTAAAATCATCAATAAATGTAATTAAAACCTACATCTCCCACTCAAACACACATTATGACATGGATCCCAAGGGTCTAAATGTACCATTCCCAAGGGATATGTGCTAATTTCCCCCCTCTTTGGAAATGGAAGTCTAGACTACTTACCAAATTAACATGCCTCACATAGATGGTCATAGTTGATATAGTCAAAATTTGGAAGACCATGTACAACCTATCTAGAATGCATCTATTTCAGCCTTTGCAAGTTCACATGCCCAATTTTTATATATCATAACTCAACATCCTTATCTTTTCCATGTCCAATCTCCACACATATAAAAATTTGTATGACATTAGGAAAAAAATGAACTCACAAATGGGCCTTTTAGCCCCCCTCTCTCTCCTCCTTAAAACAAGGAAAAGAGGAGAGGAGAGAAGAATAGTAAAATAATCCTCCTCTCTCTCCACTTTTGCAATCTCATTTTGCCTTTTTTATATTATCTACAAAGATATACTCACCTCATTGAAGAAGTCTTTTTCAACCAAATTTTATATTAAAAAAGGAGTTAGTTACGGGAGTGTGGTGCTTCGTTTTCAATGCAAAATGATTAGTAGATACCAGGCAATTGATTTTTTAATCGAGAACAAGGAAAATGAAAATTCAAAAGTTCCTTTTACGATATTTTGGGGATTTTTTATATCCTAGCTTTTGGTCAAAAGACAAACCAACTGGTCAAATTTCGTGTTTTTTGGAGATGTTTTTGGAGGCAAAATAGAAATATCTAAAATACGAAAATTCTTGGACATCGCTACCCTCTAAGCTATTTCCCCCCATATCTATACTCTCTCATGGCTCTATTGTGACCTCTTTTCTATGTTTATGAAACCTTCATTAACAGAGTGAATTACTTACACCCTCCTTTCCCTTGGTACCTTTGTGTGCCTCTCTGTGCATCTCCACTCTACCTCTTGTGATAACCAAGTAAGCTCCCTGTTTCTATTAATAGTAAAATGAATACATGAAAGAAGGAGCTGCATATTGAGGTAGAGATTGAATATGCCCCATTATTCAAAAGAACCCAGCGTACTAGTGTCAACCCTCAAGTTTTGCAGAGTTACAGGCAAATGAGATTGAAACATGTGGATTTGTGGGTTGACAGGGGAATCTACCCAATGGACCCTTTAAACAATAGACCTCCAACTTTCTCAGGAATCACAAATTTGCTAAAATATGTGTGCGAGGGTGAAAATGGGTTATTTGGTTATACTAGGCAGCTCAATGATCACACGTTCAAAGTATTTACAACTTGCCAGGTAACCATAAAAAATTGCCATGATGTGATCACTGCACATAAACTTCATATACAATAGCTCATAGGACAAGTGGTACAACTGAATGACACTGTAATTCAACAAAATAATCAAATTATTTCAATGTAGGACACTATCCATGACATTGGTATCTCATATGAGGAGGCAAAGGCACAATTGGAAGACTTGAGAAAGATCAACAGCAAGCTAACACAGGAGCACAAACGAAAGAAGAAGCCAATCAATGAGTTAATTGTGAATAGTGGCCACCAGTGGAAGCGACGTATCAAAGCATGTAAGGTAGCTCAAAAAGAGAACCTAGGTGAGGGTGAGGTTGGATCGTGTATTAGTAGATTGCTGAAGGCAAGTACACTGGAAAATGCTTTGAGCAATCATAAGTTTAAGGCTATGAAGGAAAAGGTGATTGAATGCACATTAAAAGATGTGTCAAATGAGTTCTCCAGCTGTGGATGCACAATCTATTTGTGACAGGTCCGACATTAGTACAATGACTTACTCAAAGATATTCAAAGGTGTGAAGGCTGTGTTTGGTTGTGTGGTGAAGAGAAATAGAATCGTGCCTCTTCCTCAACCTTCAAAGTTAATAGAGGCTCGAGGGCAACTTAATACAAAGGTTTTGGAGTTGATAGGAGATCCCATGCATGTCCAATGTGTGGAAACACTAAAGGTTGGGACCAAAAATGCATATGAGGTGAAGTTCACTGAACTCAATAATTACTATTTAGATTTGAACAAGGTGCAGTTGGCAATGGTAATGTACTACAATATGTCTGTTGAGGAATGCTATGGTAAATTGCAGTTTCTTATAAAATTAGATGAAAGTGAGGTCGTCAAAGGAGTAAAGCTTGAAAGAGTTAGTGTAACTCTAATGAATAGAGCTTTACAATTCGACAAGAACAACCCAGGGAACTTTAGTATTCAATCTGAGCGCCATGTGTGGTGGCTTGCTGCATTTGAAGTTCCTAAGGAAACATTTGAGGTGTTGCAGCTATTCTTTATGCACACAAGCATTCCAAGCATCATCGATCGTCAAGAACATGGTGAGATGCTCTCGGTTGAAGGGTATGGTCAATACTTGGTTGAATGGCATCTTGCAGGAGACTTCAAAACTTTAAAATGCATGTGTGGAATCTCCAATGGTGCAAATACAAAGAATCCATGCATATATTTCTTGACAAAGAGAGTGGAAGGAAAGGACGGAAAGAAGAACTGGCAAAAGGTGACAAGTGCTGCACCGATGCGCAATAGAGAAGATCCCACTTGGAAGCCCATCTTCAACATTCCCTTGGATCGTATTCACATTTGTTCATTTCATGCTTTTGTCAGAATCATGGAGAAACTTGTATATGAATACATTTGCTTTGCTTATAGGATAAAACCAGAAAAAGAAGCCATTGCAACGTGTAGGAATGTGGAGCGAGTGCTATTAGAAATTAGGCTACACAAGCATCAAGTGACGATTGAAAAATATGAGAAGAGATTAGGAAAATCTGGTAACTTGCCAAAAAAGGCTTGCTTTGGAGGAGCAAAGGCTAGGAAGTTTATCTCAGTACCCATCAATGAGGAAGGGAATGTCATGGTTCGTAGCCCACACGAATACGATGGGTGGAAAAAGTTACATTTTGCAGTTCCTGATCGAAGTAATGGAGGAAAAACAAGATTGGCCAAAGCTAAGGTTTGGATAAGTCTTAACAAATTGGCTCCCTTACTTTGCAAGATGGTGTTTAACAATGAAGATAATCAAGAATTTATCAATGTTGTGCATAGCGTCTACGAAAACATGGTGGAAGTATGGGGCAAAAGCTCTATCACACATTACATGGTGCGTACTAAGTTAATATTTTAAAGTTATATGAATTGTATAAACTATTGAGCATAGTTTTACTCATGTGTGATATGTGTATTTGTAGCATATCCTTGAGGCACATGGGCCATACTTTGCAGAAAAGGAAAGCATTGAAATTTGGTCCACACAAGGGATGGAAAATTCACATTGGATAGCGTGTGGTGCATACCAAAGAAAAACTAATCATGGTGGAGGGGTGAATGGTAGCAATCCAATGATCCAATTGCTATCTTGGTGGTATAGGATTATAGTAGCCGATGAAGCTAAACACTCGCAAAAGAGAGCAAATGAAAGTGCTGATGAATCGACTGCAGACATGATGGAATCATGTCATGTCACTAAAAGAGTGCGTTATGAAGACACAAGTGCCAAAGAAAACCATGCCCAATGGCTAGAAATAAGGCTTCTACAAGGCAGCAAATGGGTTCGAAAAGAGCTAAGATAGTAAGATGAACAATGTGAGTCAGTGTGTGAATGCAATTCATAGTTTAAGAGAGAAAGAGAGAGCGTGCATCTATGTGAATGAGTCTCACAGTTTAGGGTTATATAAAAGAGGGTTTCACTTTCTATCTAATTCATCGAGTTCTCACATCTCTTGTGTAGAAAAGATGGCTAGGTCTAAGGCAGTTGCAAATAAGCTTCCGCTCAGAGCCGCATATCGTGTTTAGCCCCTTGGAGCATCTAATAGCTCAGATGCACCCCCTTCTCAACCTAATCCACCTTCCTCAAGTCTCCCTCACAAGGGTCGTCCAGCATCCCCACAAGAAACGCAAGTGGAAGCCAGGTATAGTGGACTTGAGAGAAATTAGAAGGTATCAACGTTCTTTTGATCTCATCATTCTGAAGGCGAGCTTCTCGAGACTTGTTCACGAGATTGTGCCAGACCTCTACTGCACAAAAAGCAGGAGGTGGTTTTTGGTACAAGGTCAGGATAGACGTGATCGCTTCACAAAAGAATGTCTTCATGCTCTACAATGTGCTGCAGAGGCCTTTTTAGTTGACTTGATGACTGATGCTCAATGTTGTGTAATATATGCGAAGCTCATCACTATAACTCCCAAGGACTTTCAACTTGTAAGAAATCTTCAAGCAGTGAAGGATGCATTCGTTCCAATGGAATGAACATAGTTTTTAATGTTATCTTTTTTGGCATAGTGTTATCCTCGTGCATTGGACATATGACTATGTCCCAGTGCAAAACTATTGTATGTGCCCTTAAAATATGAATTAAAATTTTACACTTGTCCTTCGCACTCAACTTTGACTGTGCATTTTCGCTGTATTTTCAATTCTTACTTACAATTTTTGTTAGCACTGTCAATTTCAATAGGAATAACATGCAAAAATTTGCCATTTCTTGTTGTAGAATTTACTCCTAATGCCTCTATATAGTTTATGTGATGCGAATTTTCTAAGGGCCAGTAGTCGCGATGTTGATTTTTCAATTATCAATCCATCCATAATTTTGGTGTGGGATAATTTTTAAAATACTAAACTGTATCGGAATACGACGAAACTTCACACGCGCACTCGTTGGGTGGCCAAGAGCCCTTTTTTTTTTGAAAAAAAAGTGCTTGCAAACCCTTGGTCCGAAGTCTGGCTTCTGGAAAAATAATTTGGGTTCTTGGCCACCCAACGAGTGCGCGTGTGAAGTTTCGTCGCATTCTGATACAAGGTTATGGACTTATTATCACACGATGGACAGTGCGTATGAAGCTCCATTAACCCGGTTTTGGGGTTTTAATGGGTTAAAAGTTCATTCTTCTTCTCATTTTCACATCTTGATTTCTTTGCTTCCTCCATTTTCACATCCCCAACCTCTATCTCTTCTCCGTCTTGCCCTCCTTGCATGGCACGAACCAAGTAAGCATGTTGTCATTTTGGACCCGGCAGGAAGACATCACGCTAAGGCCCGCCACCTGGAGCACAAGGGGGAGCCCCCTCTAGTGTAGCAATAGGTGCTCCCCGTAGAGCACAAGGACCACCATAGAAGAAGAGGAGATGGAAACCGGGCATTGTCGCTCTTCGAGAGATAAGGAGAATCCAACGCGGATACGAGCTTCTCATCCCAAAAAGTTCTTTTCATAAAGTTGTTCGAGAAGTCATGCAAGACTTGGAGCTGAAAGGGATGGGAAGATTTTGGGCACGAGTGTGGGATGGCCCACTAGCAGGAAGATGGACTACTGCAACCATGGAGGCCCTATAAACTGTTGCAGAGGGGTTTCTCATCAACTTGTTCAATGATACACAGCTTGCAGCCATCCATGCAAAGCGTGTTACAATCATAGACAAAGACATGAACTTTATTATTCGGCTTTGACACGGCAAGGGGACCCCGCCATAGTTTACTAGATTAATGATGCAAGTTTTGTAATGAGTGTTACAACACCATAACATCTTGGAAGCCCAAAAAATTTGTACTTTGCCACATTGGAATATTTATTTATATATCTCGTGCGATGTGTACCGAATTCATATAATTGAGTAAAGTTGTTTTGTTTTGTTTCTTGAAACGCATGACTCTTAATTCTTGTTTAACGTACGAATGCATCAAAAGTAGTAATACGTATGGATACAAGTTACGTTATTGCTTATGCACAATCTCAAGTACAGTACTACGCGTTGAATTATGTTAATATATGCAGATGCGTCATTCATGTACCACACATTATTGTCACACTTACACAATCGCAAGTGCAGTACTACGCGCTGAATTATGTTAACATATGCGAATGCATCATTCACGTACCACATATTATCGTTATAGTTATACAAACCACACATTTATTTATTTAATATTTATTTGTAGGGACAAAGTAAAGTATCTTATATTCATCATGAAAAATACATGTGATAGTTATTAGTGATGGTAGATACAAAAAGCCGATATCCAACAAGAACTCTCAATTATTTCTTGGCTTTTTCTTCGGTGGAGAGGAGGGGCCAGCTTCCGATGAAAATATAAGTTCCTTCTTTGCTTCAAAAATGATGTGCTCCCCCTTCATCTCTTTCTCCAGGAAAAGCAGATCTGACACTTTAGCGAGATCGCCTAATGTCACAAGCACACACATAGCTCCACCCCGCGTTTGATCAAACAAATAAAGAAGCTTTGACTGCTTGATTAGCACCACCTTCTCTAAGCTAGATGTCATAGGTATCACTCGAAAACGTCCAAACTTGGTCAAAGCTTGAATTTTCATAATTATGTCTTGCCCTCCTGGCGAGCACTTCTTATGGAAGACCACCAAATTTATAACAAGATTACCGATATACTCCTTAAGAGCTGAATCCTTGTGTTGGTCCGCATGTCGAGCTCCTCCTTGCCTTGATGCAAAGTCATCTATATATAGTGTGTCCTGAATGAAAAAGTTAAATAAAAAAATATATACTCTAGAGTTATCAAAAAGTGATGAAATTTGATGGTAGGGTGTGTCGGGTCCCTAGGAGTCCACCGTTGAAATCTTGGCCAAAAATGATACCTCTAGTTGCCCTGTCCGAAGTCCAGACGCCAAACTTCGGACAAGGCAGTAGTAGGCATCATTTTTGGCCAAAATTTCATCACTGGACTCTGGGGGACCCGACGCACCCTACCATCAAGTTTCATTGCATAAAAATATATGGTAGTTAGAAATCTCACCTTCTCTAGATCATCTTGTATCTTCATTTCCTCGTGTGTCAGGGAGGCACCTCTTTGGGCAGAGGGATCTACAAACTCCTTGGCTGAACAAATCATGTTGTAGCACTTCAAATTTAGCATCGGGAACAAGGTAATCTTCTTCAACCAAGGATAGTATATTAGAGAATTTGGGAATCTCCCAAGTCCCAATTTCAAATAAGGGGTAAAGATTTGGCCATGTGGCTAAATCTTAATCCATGCTTCAAAGTGGAACTTTGAAGGACAACCTATATAGTAATTAGAGTACAGTCCACTTTCAAGTTAGGGGACAATATTTGATCATGTGACCAAATATTAACTATATTGGAAATTCCCAAACTATATGAGAATTCCCAAATTCCCTAATATAGTGTTCAACGTTATATGATCCTGTGCTGCTATGATCACACTCACAGTATCTAAGCTTGTGCCATCATATCTTCCAATCTGTGCCATTGTTGGATGCACATCCATGTAATCACAATCGATAAGGTCTTCCATTGAATCCATGGATGCACATCCATGTAATCACAATCGATCAGGTCTTCCATTGAATCCTTGACTAGGATAGAAAACAACTCTTCTTCCTTCATTTCCAAGTATTGCAGTACATTTGATAGAAGTAAGTATTTTACACCATCTACTTCAATGGGTGTCAAGGAGTCAAGGTTGGGTTTGTCGACTTGTGGCTATTCTAAAGAAGATGGCACCATGAGAGCCAACCCTTGCTCTGTCACCACTCAATGTTCCTCTTCAACATTTATGAGCTCTTCAATCGGTTCTTCTCCTGTGTATGTGATAGAAACAACATGTGGATTTGTATCTTCATGGCTCTCCTCCTCTAGGGGTATATCCAATGCAAGGAGGTTGATTGCCAATGCGCAATCACACTCCACGAGATCCAAATATAATGTACCTGGTGCACTTCCCATGGGAACAGTGCATAATCTATGCGAAGGATCCACATGGGCCAGACACCTACTCACCACTTTTTGGTGATTCTTCCCTGCCTGAAATACCATGAGCTGTTCCAAAGGCACCCAGGTCACGTCGAATCCCTTGATGGAGTATCTACATGTAGCAATGGTGCTCACAAAGTCTTCCAAAACTTGGGGGGGGGGGAATCCAGCGATGAGAGCATGCTTTCAAGGTTGAAGTTCTTAGAGAAAACTTGGAATATCTCGTCACCCTGGTTGGCAAAGATAGTCTTGTGGATCCACTCATCAAAGTGTGCGCGAGCATCCATTGTAGCAGGTAGGAGGGATGTGGTGGATATAA
The DNA here is from genome assembly GCF_053477565.2 of Lygodium microphyllum. NCBI lineage: Eukaryota > Viridiplantae > Streptophyta > Polypodiopsida > Schizaeales > Lygodiaceae > Lygodium > Lygodium microphyllum. The sequence goes on along the minus strand of NC_141138.1, from coordinate 73,860,811 downwards.
AGAGATGAAGAGCGAAAGTGTGAAATGAAACAATGAAACAAGAACTAAACTAGTTCTACCTTAAAAACCCTAAGTTTTAAACCATTAAGGGTTGTTTGCATACGATATTTAGTTATGGCTTTACTTACATCTTTGTAAAGTTTACATGCATATGTAAATGTGTTGATGTGGAAAGTGTATAGCAAGTGTATGATTTTGCATAAATACCATAATTTTTAAATATTGCAAGTTTGTAAGCGACAATATTCTATTAGTAAAAAAAATCCAAAAATTTACAAGTGTTGGATATTACAACTTATGGTGTTGGGATTTTTAGGGAGACTCTACAATTTCTAAAATATGTGGAGCCACACACATTCCACTAGTAATAGTATCCTCAGTTCGGCTTTGAATTTTCCTACCATCTAGTTTAAAATAGAAGCTAACAGGTGGATTCTGCATTAACATTGTAATTTCTTGGCACATTATACTCAAGGGCCAATCATCCTCCATTTGCAACACTTGGGGCTCGTGGCCCTCACAAATGATAGTAACATCCACAACTGCACTTTCACACATGTCTTGATCAAGGCACAACCATTTACCCTTGAGCATCCTCCATCTATGATACTTGAACACTAGGCATAAAGTTTGTCGTGCGACAAAGTACTTGTAATTGGAAAGGAAAGTTAGCCGATTCATCCCAAAGTAAGATAATAGTCAACTAAGAGAGAAAATTTTTACCTGAAAGCCATGTCCCTTGTTGTGACTCGACACTCCATTGTGTCAGGACTGTGAGTTATTTTTTATGTCCAAGTTTTGCCTAGAATCCTTGTTACATAATCCTCTGATGTATTTTTTATGACATACATGCTTTTGGTATGTCTCAAACCCTTACATTCCTTGAACATGTGTGCAAAAATTGCAATTGGTATAAACTAGCTTAGATGTACATTCTTTGAGCTAGTGCTTGGCTTCATAGAATTCAATATGTCTACTGAAATTTTTGTGCTACACATGTGCAAAATGTCACTACTACACAATGGCCATTCTATGCTATTGAGATTCGATATGTGCATATACTCAAGGGTTCCATATTCTTGACTCCCCTTGGGTAATATGTAGTTGGATTCATAGAAAAAACCAAGGTCCTCTGCGAGTTGCTTAGCTGTACGCCCCTGAAAGAGCAATCTACCAATTTCGAGGTGGTAACACTTAAAAGAACCAGTGAAACTCTCAACATTTTGCCACTCACAGAAATCCGAAGGGTATACTTCTATAAATACAAGACAAGTTGTTACATAGGTATCATGAAAGTTCTCATTCTCAATGAGTTGTAAATACTTATTGTTTGCAATGTTTCGTTGAAAGGGCATAGTGGATGCAATGTGTATTTGTTTTTGCATGAATACATGTTGTACAAACGCCTCTGTTACAAGGTGAGAATTAACATTCCTTTGTCTGAGAGCTAAAATTTTACCCTTCCAGTGCTTTGATACATTTGCAATTGTAGATGCTTTCACCCTGAAAGCTCCCTTCATACTTGGACGGATATGTACCAAGACGAGCAATGATACGTATCAGTGATCCAATTCCCTTCTTCATCTTTTCTATTACGTACTTCTATCGAGAGAATGCTTGTTATTCTCTCAGGAATTATAACCTATGCATTAGATGTAAATAATTAAGTATTAACCCCTAAATAATAAGCATTTTAAGTCTGTCCAGTAATCACCAATATGCCATACAATTCAACATGGCATTAAGAGATGTTTACACTTTTGTAAACATACATACACATCGATATCAGAATGCATGTGGATATATACATCAACACAAAGTATAGATTTAATTTCAAGACATCACTTTAATCATACCATTTACATGAAATATAATGAAAAGAATAGCACAAGAATACTCAGAGAATTTTGCCAAAATAAATTTTATTATAATGAAGAGGAGTCTGATTTGACTCAATACATTGTATGAAATGTGGGTATTATAGAGTAGTTGTTATAAGGATAGCAACCACATGGCATGCAAATCTTAATAGGCACATTGGATTAACACCTGAGATATTCTAAGACTCAACACATTGTGTATTATATGGATGGTATGATACAAGAGTTTCATGGATCATTAACAATTGGCATGGAGATCCAAATGGACACATAGGACCAATAAAGCAGAGGATTTTTGAACCATTGACTTCCATCAGACAGCAGATCCATATCATCCAACATAAAGGAATCACTCACCACATCAAAATAGTTGATGGAGAATTATATGCTACACCTAAACCTTGTACAATACCTGCATGTACAAAAAAACACATGCATGAATCCCTTTTAACAAAAATACTTACATGAATCCCTTTTAGCAAAAAATATCTAGATAACTGCATGAATAGAAGCAATACAAAACAAGGCCAATTTACCTATAAGCTGATTTGCTGAAGATAAGATTGAATCATTGCTAATCAAAACCCATTGCAAATGATGGACATAAGAAAACATCAATCCCATCAAATATAAAAGTCACTAATTAAATGAATAAATTTTGGCACCACAAAATATGGTAGATTTACCTATAAATTGAGCTACAGAATCTCTGCTCTACCTTGTGTTAAGTGCTGCAACAACAATTGATCCTTAAGCTAGAACTAGCATCAAACCCTATTGTAAAGATAGTAGAAAAGGGATAATGCAGAGAGGAAGAAAGAGAGAGTTTGTGTGAGTATGCGGGAGAGAGAAAGAAATGAGCACCTATCCAATCTTGCCCAAATTGATCTCTGCAAAAGACAATTTTGCAAGAGTTAGTATTTACATGAATGTATATTGAAAAAATAGCAAAAAAGAGAAAACATAGACAGAGAAAGAGAGAGGGAGAGAGAGATAAGCACTTATGCAATGTCACCCAAAATGATATCTGCAACAAAACAACAACAAGGGTTAGAACTAACATTGTGTTGTATTGAAAAGATATCAGCAAAAAAAAAACCAAACAAAGAGAGAGATTAACACCTTTGCTGCAAGAAAACAACAATTGGAACCAACATCAAATTCTATTGAAAACACAACATAAAAGAGAAACAACACATAGAGAGAGGGGGGAAAGAAAGGAGAGAGAGATGAGCACCTCTGTCTCCTGCCCCAAACAACCTCTGCAATTAAACAACAACAACAGTAAGAAACGACATTAAACCCTATTGAAAAAATAGCAAACAAGAGAAGATGCAAAGAGAGATGGGCACCTGTGTTTTGCCCAAAATCTGGAGCTGCGTGGAGAAGAAAGTGCAGAGGTGAGCAGAACGCTCAAAACCCTAATTACTCTCAGAAGGGAGCTTCACTGGAGATGAAAATTCACAAGTATAGAGAATAGAGGGAAAGTGGTCTGTTGCTCAACTTTTGGGTCAAACTGATTTCGTGAGAGGGAAAAAAATTGAAATTGAAAATTCTCCAAAAAATGGGAAAAAGCAATCAACCTGCCACACTTGCTATTTCTAAACTCTTCAATGAAGCAACCATACTTATTGAATGTTAATTATAGCCCTTGATAAGACATTTGTCCAATAGAAGCCAAATTATTAGTGATAATAGACACACAAAACATCTCTAAGTTTATCTCTATCCCATCTCATGTTATTAATGAAATACTGCCAGTGTGAGTTATCTTCAATGTATCATCTCTCGTAACAACATACTCTTCAATTTGCACTTGTTCATTTAAATTTTTTTTTTTGCATGATGTGCCATATGGTTCATTACTCCTAAATCCAAAAACCAATCATCCTCTCTAGGGGGATGTGTTGTGCTATCAAGTACATGCTCCATAACAAAAACTAGTCATCCTCTCTTGGAGGATGTGTCATGCTACCAAGTATATGCTCCATAGAAAAAAGGTGACCTCTAGGTGATGGTCTACCTCTAGAGACATATCATGATCCTTCATAACCATGTGCATAATGACCACACTAAGTCCTTCCATGACCTCCATACATAGCATTCTATTTATAGTAGTATTCCTTCTCAAAATGGCCATACTATCCATAGTAATGACAAACACCATCTCTATGAGGATTAGAAGTCCTCTACCTCTAGAAAAGGATCTTCCCCTATCTTTAGGCATAAAGTCTCCATGACCAAAAGATCTAGGACCACAAGCAAAGTTGTCTCCATGACCATATGAAGGTCCTCTATCTCTTGATGGGCTACCACAACCTCTCTTATGATAGAATACACTATCTTGACTAGCATTTTCCCCATAGCTAAATGCATATTTTATTTCTTTAGTAAGCAATAAGGCAACAGACTCCTCAAAGTCAAGCATAGAATTGCTTCTCATGGAAGTAGACGTGTTAAGGGACTTGTATATATAGGGTCAAGTCCATTTAAGGTAACAAAAACCAAATCATCATCATCCATAGTAGGTGCATTAATCAAAGCATTTGTAACCCACTTTATCTCTGTAATATAATCACTAATGCTTCAATTCCCATGCCATACACCATGCAATCTCTACTTTAGCAATATCTTCCTTGGCTCTTTGCAAGTATTATATATTTTCTCAATAATCTTCCAAGCATCTTTGAATGTGCTAGCTTTCTTGATGTACAAGATCAAGGTCGTTGAAATGCATATAGAAATCCAATGTAAAACCTTTATGCTTTTATCTATCCATTCTTTGTAGCCTTGCTTTTTTTTCTTCATGGACTCTCTAGGAAGCTCAGGACATGTGTCTTGACCAATTATGAGGTCCCATAGACCTCTCTCCATTAGAAAACTTTCCATGTGATAGGATCACACACTATAGTTAACTTTGTTCAACTTATCACCAATAACTTTAGTAATTTGTGCCATTTCTAACATTATGACTATTTCAATTTTAAAAAAACTAGCAATATAAAATGCAAAAATCACTATTTAAATACATGAACAATTCCAAAGCATCAACTGCTCAATTCTTCCAAGGCCAAAAAAAATTAAAAGTGCCCAAAAAAGTACATGTAAAATGGATCATAGTAATATGGTTGTCATACATATGCCCAATTGCTATCAAATATATCCATACATCATGCTGACATGCAATACATCAGCTCTCCAATGAGAAACATTGATATCAGAGCTCAAATAGTGCTCATATGGCCCAAAAAGCATCAAAATATGGACCAACAATTGACAATAAGAAACATTGAAATTGGAGCTCAAATAGTTCTCATATGGCCCAAAAAGCATCAAAATATGGACCAAAAATTGACAAATTTTCCTAATGTATTTCTACAATTTTTTCTATCAACAATGACCCTAGGACAATCTTAAAACATGCAATTTGTTTTGGAAAATTTTTGATAATTTTTGGGCTCCAAATAGCTAACCAAAAGTTACATAAAAGTCAGCCAATTTGATATTTGAAACAACTAGTTCTTTCTCTACAGTGTGAACACAAAACTATGAACTAGTTTAGCAAATAACTAGCTCAACTCTGCTCCTATGAAATCAACTTTTGGAATATCTAGTTCATCAAGTTCTAACATAAACTCATAGGTATGAGCTAGTTCAAGGTATTATAGTGTGAAAAGGGTTTTGTGAGACGGATTGATATTAAGCCTTTAGGATAAGGCTCTTAAGCCTAATAGAAAAAGGCATACTAAGTCATTTTGTAGCAAATTTTTATGCCGCTTAATGACATTGGGCCTCATATATGTGGAATAGTGGAAACAAATTTGGTTAGCACATCCTCACCTTCTTTACGTAGAGTTTTGGAGCTTCAAGAGAGCTTCAAAAGCTCTCTTCAAAGAGTATAAATTAATCTCCTCTTCTCCATCTCTCTAATTGATAAGCCCCCTACTTATCTAGCAAGTAAGCCTTGTGTTTCAGTCTATAAGCTACCCTTGTGCTTCCTCTAGCAAGAATGCCCCCTGCTCAAGCATGCCCCAAGCTAAAGCAATCCTCATACTTTTGACATTAACACATGTCTTTGAAATCTCCCAATTTAGATGTGTAAGGCTTGACACTAGCAAATCTTTAATATGTCCATGCACACTTTGTCTCGAAGGGGACAAATTGCATACAATATACAAAATTTTATATTAAATAAAAGTAACTCATGGTTTAGTCTACATGGATAATCTTTGCAAATTCTTTGTGAATGGAGTGAAAAGTATTACTTGGACTCTTCAAAAGATGCCACTCAAAACTTGTTAATGAAAAAATGTCTACAATAATAATTCATTTTGTTTTACACACATTATTTTTATTACTTGCATCAAAACTTACAATGTGTTTGCAAAGAAACTCATTTAGTTTGAGGTAAGTACATATTCCTAGACATGTAAAGATGTTGAAGTTAAAAGAACCATCATTTAGGTATAGCTTTGAAAACAACACAATATATCCCTTCCGATGATATTTTACATCTTCTCCTTTTGCTTATGTAGATTGTTAAAGCCCTTGTAAGATGACAACATGGTAACCCAATCATTTACAGTAAAGGTTTTGGGTTCCTAAGTTTTGTTTGCACTCTTATTATAGACGATACATGAGTTTATTGAATGTGAAGGATGTCTTGAGGATTCCATGGAAAATATGAAGCACAACCACCATGTAGAGAAAGGAACTCAAAAAGAAGGATAAGGAACTTAAAGAAAAGATCAAGCAAGATAATCGAGAGAACAGATGAATGGGCACTTAGAAGAAGACATGCAATCAAAACTTTTGATTTTTAAAATATCAAGCATTAACTTTGATTTCCATCTTTGTTATATTATTTCACAACTTTATTTAGTGAATAGCACCATTAGAACCACCAAAACATGCCATACTTTGGAGATTTTAGCTTAAAAAAGAAGAAAACCACAAAATGGACTCTACTATCTCTAAAACAAAGGAGACAAAAGTACCATCTTCTTGTATACATGGAAAACTCTCTTTCTATTTTTTTCTTAATCCATGGATTAATAGAGGACCCTTGTTTAAAGTGTTTTTAACCCTAATGAAAAGTTTTAAGCCATTATTGTTAGGGTATTTGATGCAATATTTTGTCTCAATTTGTAAGAGGAGCTTATGTTTGTGCTTTGTTTTCCTTAGGTCTTTTATTTCATTTTAGAGGGGTTTTGCAAGATATGGCTACCAACTTACAATGTATCTGTGTAAGCTAAGTGTGATTGGAGAAGAAGCACTCTCACTTAGTCGTAGTGGTATCCTCAAAATTTGTGCTAAGTATGGTCTTTGCTATACTAAGAATCATATCTGGACTATATTCTTATTTTGTTATGTTAGGATTATAAATGTAATCTTAGCTCCTTTGTAATTGGGAAAAAGGAAGCACCCATTGGCATAGAGTGCTTGTGTGTTCGGATGGAAACAATGAGCTTTTTTATTATCTCTAAGCTTTTTGCAGTTGGGGTTTTAACAGGAAGAAAATAAATAAATAGGAGGGGAGGAGGAAAAGCATCGATTGCATGATGATTAAAGAAAGCATTTAAAAATCTTGCCGTTGGTTGTTGCTGTGAATCAGATCATCCTCCTCTTCATCGATATCTCGATGATCTCCTCCTCGTGAGCTATCGTATTGCAGCGATTGCACCAGGACATCATCACCAACACGACCTTCCTTGCCTGCCTGCTGATCCATGAGCTTCATATTGCCACGTTAATTACTGCAGAACATTATCACGATTATCATCAAATATCATCTTCACAATCATCAGTAAATTACAGCAGTAGGATCATGATGATCTCCTGCATTATCTCTCTATCATCTTCAAACCTCCTTGCTGTCTACGTTGCCCTTGAAAGCAGGCCGCCCTGCGCCTGTTCATGCTCTCAACCCCATCATCATCGTCATCATCATCATCATCTTTTCCTGCTGCCCTGGTCGGATGATGGATGTGTGCCACACATGCACTCTGCGCCCTGTCGCCTACGCCTCCATCATCACTATCATCTTCAGCAAATCGGCTTCCGTTTGTGACAGGCTTTGCTAATATGGGTGCACTTGTCATAGTCATCAACATCATCTTGAGGGTCGCCATCATTTTGTTGGTCACCATCTTCAGAAACATCATGAGCAATATCCGCAACACAATCTTCATGTTCATCATCGGCATGACTGTTTGAGACATCTTCCTCATCCCGGGCATCTTCACCTTCAGCATACCCCTTTTTGTACCAGCATTATAACCTTCTACTCTCCACCCACTTGCCATAGTCTCTCCCTCATATATATCCCTCCCCTACTCAACCACCACTGTCCCAATCTCCACCACCATCTTGTCGTCTTTCCAAAGACAAAGAGCCACCTAAAAACAAAGGCAGAGCCACCACAAGAGGGGAAGAACCATTGCATAGAAGGAAGAGCCACCGCAAGTAGAGATAGAGAGGGGCCTCATGCACGCCATTTAATGTGATTGATTTTGCCTTCACTCATGTGATTGATTTTACCTTCACTTTGTGCACTAACACAAGCATTGTCTCTGCCACTATCACACACACTGATATTCTATTGACACATGAGTACATTGGTACATGTACTATGAGCACTCATGTAACTGTACACTTGCATTGCATTGTGATCTCTTGAAATTTGCATACATGACATCACACACGACTATGCACACACACAACCTTAGGCGGTCACTCTACGAACGGGGCTTGTGATGTGAATAATTACTCTTCCCTTTCCTCTCTTTAGTTAGGTGCCCACTCTATTCACAAGGGAGGGCTAATAGGTTTAAGGAGCAAGGAATGATGATCTCCTAACATTGGTGTGTTGTCTAAGTACTCACTATAAGTCAACAAACATACCCTGTACCTAGTGCACTTGTGTGCACTAGTATGCACTCTTGTGTCCTCTGGCACACTAGCACTTGCACTAGCATACTTGCATATTTGTGTACCTAGGCTTGCATTTCGCATTGCATCATAATGTAAGGCACCTCTTGCACTTGCATTCTCCACACACACAATCCGCTGGCACCTTAGGACTCACCAAAATACTTTGCACATTGGCACCTTACATTGAGACATTGAATTTTATATGATCACTAGTATATGTATCACACACTGCTCTCTCTCTCTCTCTCTCTCTCTCTCTCTCCTAATATCAAGCCTACCCCCCCTTGACATAACCCATAAGGCTCTTGTATGAAACTAGTGCACTTGCACTCGCACTTGCATTGGCACACAAGCTTTTGATTCTAGTACATTGCTATGCACTAGATCTTACCCACATGCACTAGTATACTACCTTAGTCCACAGAGCTTGTGCACTGTGCACTCTTGCACAACCATCTTGTCTCACTTAGTTGGATTAGGTGTAATCTATGCATTTACGTGCACTTAGATGCATTTGCATTGGCACTAGCACTGATATACATTGAGACACACTAACATGGACACATGCACATGTGGTGCACTTGTGCTAGGTAAGCCTAACCTAGTGTACTTGTGTGCACTTGAACTTGCTTAAGATCAATTGGGTTTGCTTGCATGTGCTAGAGATTTCTTGAGTGCACTTAGGTGCACATGTAATAAGAAGCAAGTACTTGCACTCTAACCTAGAAGCACATGCACTCAAAACTTAGGTGTAGTTGCACTTAGGCACCTTCTCACTTACATATACTTGTGTGCACTCATGTGCACTATCTCACTTCCGTATGCTACCTTTCTTAACATCACATGCACTAATTGTTAATTTGAATTCATTAAACATCCCAAGTGCACAAACAAGTGCAAAACACCAAGCTACTCTATGTGCATATGCAAGTGTTTCTTTTGTCTCAAAACCAACCCACATACACCTTGTTTGCAAGGAAGGTTCAAAGGGAAGGAGGAGAGAAGAAGATGACAATGTATAGTGCACTAGCATGTGCTAGTGTGTGCACTTGTGTGCCTAAGTGCACACATGTGTACGTGTGCTCTTATGTGCCCTTGAGTGCCCATTCACCTTTTGCATTAACACGGAGTCCCACCTTAATGCATTGTTCCTAGAGTTAGCAACACAAGAAAACCAAACATTCCATTCTAAAACATACGGCACAAGTACATTGGCATGCCACACTCATGCATAGGGTACATACATAAGTGCACGGACACTAGTGTATACACACACTAGTGCACTTGACTAGCACAATCCTAGTATACACACATGCATTGCCATGTGAGTATAGCACTTGCACATCAACCCTCATACAAAAGCCTCATACACATAGCACTTACCCTCATGCAAACACATAGTGCGCTCCCATATGCACTAGTACATTGAACTAGTGCATGCACAAATGCACTTGAGGCTTGTCTTCTAAACCTATCTAGTGCACCTATTCTCACCCATAACACATCACCTGCACACATATACTAGTATGCTAATACTACACTCTCCTCACACATGTACCTTGTACACTAGCACACCATCTCCACTATGGGCACTAACACTAATGCCTAAAGTGGCATTGGCTCTCTAAATCTAAAAGGAAGCCATACTCTAGATATTTTTAAACGGTGTGCGCACAGCGGCACGACATCCACCCCCTCCTAACATACACATCCTTTGGCATGTGCCAAAGTCTTACGGATTTGTAGTACCAGAAGAAGTATCTTCTGCCTCTTCTTCTTCCTCTATGTCTTCATGCTCTTAAATTATATTTAAGTCTTCTAACTCATATGTTGAACTTCTTTGTTTGAAGAGCTTGATTATTTTTCTAGCTACGGGTATCTTTATGCTGGTCCCATCCAATTTAGCCAATGAATATGTGGCATTGTCATGAATAACCTATACCACATATGGGCTAAACCAACGCTTTACCATCTTTCTAGAAGCACTGTATTGATTGTCTAGGCTGCTCTCATAGACAATCACCCAGTCATTTTCTTGAATTTCTCTTGGCCAAAGTCGATGTCGTTTATCAAATCTTCTTTTGTTCTTTAGTCTTGCTGTCTTTAGCTTCTCAATAGCTGCTTGAATATCTTCAGGACTTCTTTCTAGCTACCATATATGCAAAGTTAGCAACTCTTCTCTACTGATGCCTTCCTTCCAAGGTAGAAGACTCCATGTGAGAATAGATTCTTCAATTGGCATAATTGGTTGTTGTCCATGCATAAGTTCAGCTGGCATATAGCCAGTCACTGTACTGTGAGTAGTCCAGTCAACCCATAATGTAAAAGGTAGCATTTTAGGCCATTCTTTGATCTTTCCTCTACAAGACTTTGCTAGAGCTTTGAGAATAGGTTGTCACTCACTCTTTCCATTGCCTTAGGATTGTAGGCTGATATCAAAGCCAGCTTGATACCCAATTGAGCAAAGAAGTTGCGTGCCTCATTAGCATCCAATTCTCCTCTATCTATAGTTACTTTACCCACACAACCATATCTGCAAAATACATCTTCAAGAAAAAAACGACAAACAGATTGTGATGGGACCTAAAATGGGCCAGCACTGGCTATGGCACTAGTCGGACCTCATGCATACGACAGACAACCCCACCACACGGCCTTGCGGGCCAAGAGCATCTAAGACTCACTTTGCACTAAATGCTTATAATGATTTTGCGTTTATATCCAATATGTAGTCCAATGTTTACCTTCCCTTCTCCTTAGAGGGAGATCCCATAACATATAGGTATAATTTCTCGTAGTATACACATAGGAAAGCACCTCTCGGCTGATTGCCGTGGCTCCACTACGACTCTCCTACACCTCGGGGATTGGCCCCAAGATGTGTCGCTAACACATATAACATTCGCATAAAATCCACTCTTTCATAACTTAGAGTTCCAGGAGATTTTGATTTGCCTCACAAAACTTTTCCCAACAGAAGCACTCGTCTAACCCACGGCTTAGGTTTCCTATCGTTGGTCAAAGTTTATCAATCAATTGCAATGCATTCCAGGAGATAGCACGTGGCATGCTTGATGCAAGATGTATGAAGATTGTACACAACCATTTTATGATTAAAAAACCAGCCATGTGAGGTGTGGAAAATAGCCCTTTCATGAACTTTAACTAAGTGTTACGTGCTGCGCTGCTTTAGGGACTAGCATCAGAACTTCCGTGCTACTAGTCGCCTATATTTAATTATGGAACGATCCCTAAATGCTATACACAAAGAGAAAAATCATAATTTGTATCTTTTCAGCAATTAGATCGTTGCACAAACTTTATCCCCCCCTTCACTGTTTAGGTGTTGCTGTGATGCAGAGGTGTAAATGGTTGTTTTGTATCATTTTTGTATGTAAAAAACAATAAACACATACTATAATACAAAGGACGAGGCCAAAATGAGGCTTAACCTCATGCTTTAACCTCGTCAAACATTCACACACATAAAACTTATTTTTCCATATTTTTGAGTGTGAAAACCCTAATTTCCTCTATTTTTTGCTATTTATTATTAATAGAAAATAGATTATTTTTGATTTATTTGTGTTGGATTATTATTTTGATTGAAACTTAACATTTTCTCTAAGTTTATCCTGTAAAATATTACACGGCACAGCGAACAGAATCTGAGAAAGAGATAGAGAGTACACAACAGATAAGAGGAGAATCAGTAAAATTCTTTAACTCCAAACAACTGATACAAAGATGGCTCTGTCCACCCATGCGCTTCCAATGAATGAAGCTTAGATGGCGATCTAGACAGAAGATAGGTGAAGGGCTTAAGGCTAGCTGGAACAACAACTCTGACTGGGTGAAAGATGAATGTGAGATGGCTGCGAAGGGGTTTAGCTTTTATAGCCCGCGAAGGTCGTTAGGTCGGCCTGCTGACCGACCTACCATATGAGCCTCCACTAGTCGGCCAGGGAATATTCCAGGGAATATTCCCTTTACCATCGGGCCGGGGGCGCTGCCCCCGGACCCCCGCCAGGGGGGCCGCTGGCCCCCCTGGGACCCCCCAGCCAGGGGCCGCTTCCGCGGCCCCCGGACCCCACAATAGGGGCCCCTTTTAACTCCCTTACCACGCAACTCAATGCAATGTGCCTCGAGTTGCTACCAGCTTAACCACTCCGTCTAACCCAAAGATTAGACCCACAACAGTCACCTTTTTGCCATCCGGTCACATAGACCTCATCTGATATACAAGTCAGGACTCAACCAATGTCCGGGCTCACATTTGGCTTCTCCTCATAATGGGGGCCTTACAACTTTGAGCACCATGGATCATTGGTAGCACCTAATGAGGGTGGGGCATTGATCATATCTAACACCCCCCCTCAATGTCCACCCATAGGTGAACTATCTCCTCGGCCCAATGCCGAGTCTCTGAAGATGAACTTGAAGCAGATCCTTCGTAAGTGCTTTGGTGAAGATATCTGCTCCATTCTCCTCTGTTGGACAGTAGACCAATTCCACTATCCCATCCTCCATCAAATCACGCACATAGTGATACTGGATCTCTATATGTTTGGTGCGTGCATGAAACACTGGATTTTTGGCAATGGCGATGCAACTCTGATTGTCACATCTCAGCACAGTTGGTTCTTCATCCTGCACTCCCATATGCCATAGAATCCTTCTCAACCATACGGCCTCACATGCAGCAAAACAAGCTGCCTTGTACTCTGCTTCGGTAGAAGACAATGCCACTGTTGGTTGCTTCTTACTAATCCAAGAGAAAATTCCTGAACCCAAAGAGAAACAATAACCAGAAACTGACTTCCTGGAATCAATGTCTCCTGCCCAATCTGAGTCACAGTTCCCCACAAGAGAAGTTCCGAAACTGTATGTGATACCATAGTCAAGAGTTTTCTTCAAGTATCTGAGCACCCGCATCCCAGCATTCCAATGACTCTCATGAGGTTTGTTTGAGAACCTGCTCAAAACACCAACAGCAAAACTGATATCTGGTCTGGTGTTACACAAGTAGATTAGACTGCCGACCAACCTCCTATACCTCCCAATGTCTGCTAGTGCTGATGTATCCTCAACGGATAACTTTACATTCACCTCCATAGGTGTAGCTATCTCCTTGCACTCGGTCATGCCAAATGCCTTCAAGATCTCCCATGCATACTTCTTCTGAGAGATGAAGATCTTTCCTGGCTCTTGCCAGACTTCAATCCCCAAACAATAGTGCAGCAAGCCCAAGTCTGTCATTTCAAACTCAAAACTCAAAGCCTTTCGAGTTTGGTTGATCATATCTTCATAGTCACCTGTAATAAGAAGGTCGTCCACATATAGGACAATCACTACAGACTTTTTACCATCCCTGTAAACATACAAGTTAGCATCTGAGGCACATCTTTTGAAGTTTAGGTTTAAAAAGAACCTATCTATCCGCTGGTACCATGCTCTGGGGGCTTGTTTCAGCCCATACAATGCCTTCTTTAGTTTACACACTTTGTTCTCAGAATGGGGGGCCTCAAACCCTGGTGGCTGAGCCACGTACACCTCCTCCTTGAGGTCACCATTTAAGAACGCTGACTTAACATCCATTTGGTACACTGGCCACTTCTTGTGGGCAGCCACTGCAAGTACCGTGCGAATAGTGGTCATTCTGGCAGTTGGGGCAAATGACTCTTGAAAATCAAACCCTTCAACTTGTGAAAATCCTTGGGCAACCAGTCTAGCTTTGTACTTTTCTAAGGTACCATCAGCCTTGTACTTTACCTTCCAGATCCACTTGGTGCCAATAATCTTCCGCTTTGCTGGCCGATCCACTAGCTCCCAAGTGTCATTCTTCATTATGCTGTCATACTCCGCCTGCATAGCAGCCTTCCATGATGGATCTGCAAGTGCTTCTTCTAAGTCAGTTGGCTCCTTTACTTCTCTCATAATCTCAACCATCAAGGCCATGTTGACTATGTGAGCAGAAGCCCTCCTTTGCTCCTCTATTCTCTGAGACCTCCTTGGTCCGTCTGCCTTCTCCTCAACAGATGCAGGCATAGGATTATTGTGGTCATAGAGCTGCTTCACCCAGCGCGGCAATGGCTTTTCCGGTGGGGTGATGTCAGGTTGGTGAACTTTTTCCTCATCATCTGAAGATGATGCTTCCTCCTCCTTAAGGATAGGGATAGCTCTCGGGACAGGTTCATAGTGGACTACTTCTTCGCTTGATGATAAAGTGGAAGACCTTGCCTTCTCCTCCTCCACTGTATGCGGCTCCTCCTTGAACACCACATCACGGCTCGCGATGATCTTCTTTGCCTCTTGGTCATATAACTTGTAAGCCTTCTGCTCATCACTATAACCCAAGAAGATACATTTTCTGCTTTTTGGTTGTAACTTGTTTCTCTTCTCATCTGGAACATGTGCATAACATTCACATCCAAAAATTCTGAAATGTGAAACAGATGGTTTCTTACCAGTGTAAGCCTCATGAGGTGTTTTTCCCTTGAGAGCCTTTGTGTAGCTCCGATTTAGAATGTAGACTGCAGTATTAACAGCTTCAGCCCAAAAATGGTTAGGCAATCCCTTGCCCTTTAGCATGCATCTTGCCATCTCCACAATGGTACGATTCCTGCGTTCCACAACACCATTCTGCTGAGGTGTGTGAGGCGTCGTCAATTGACGCTTGATCCCTTTGCTCTTGCAAAAGCCTTCAAACTCCTTTGAGTTGAACTCACCACCACCATCTGTTCTAAATTTCTTCACACTTTTCCCTGTTTCATTCTCAACAAGTATTAGCCATTCTTTAAACTTACCAAAAGCTTGAGCCTTATCACGAAGGAAGTACACCCACATCTTCCTACTGTAGTCGTCGACAATCAACATAAAATAAGAAGATCCCCCCAAGGCCTGTGTAGGCATCTTACCACACAAGTCAGCATGCACCAACTCTAGAGGAGCATGTGCTCTATTCTTGCTTTCTTGTGGAAATGCCTTTCTCTGTTGCTTGCCCATCATACAAGCTTCACATGGTTCCTTCAATTCAGTTATTGTAGGTAGGTGAGCAACCATACCTTGCTTTTGCATCTCCTTCAATACTGCAAATCCGATGTGTCCAAACCTTTCATGCCAAAGCTTACTTGTGCCCACTCCAGCGGTGGTTGTAAGAGCACTTAGCTCATACAGGTTGTTCCTTCTTTCTCCTTTGCCAACAATTGTGCCAGCACTATCAATAATTTCTGCACCTGTCTTCTTGAACCTCACTTCATGACCAAGATCAGTTATGGCAGCAACTGATAAGAGATTTCTCCTGATTTCGGGAACATACAACACATTTGAAAGCTTTTTGACTTCACCATTTGCAGCAACAAAAGAAATAGTACCTGTGCCCGCAGCAGGGCATTTAGCATCATTTCCAACCGTCACAGTGATGGATTCTTGTAGAGGCTGCATAGAACTGTATAGACCTTTCTTGTTGGTCATGTGACGGGAGGCCCCACTATCCAACACCCAAGAGTCAGTGGTAGATTCTTCTTGCGCCGAGGAGCACACTTCCTCAATGGTCGCCATGAATAATTCCAACTCTGCTTCAGCCGTATTGGCTGTCTCTTTCCCTTTAGTTTTAAGGGTACCATTCTTTTCATCTGCCTTCTTGACACGACAATCTGCAATTGCATGTCCTTTCTTCTTACAGTAGAAGCACTCTCCTTGAAACTTCTTCTTGCCGCCCTTTTTCTTTTTGTCACCATCATTTTTGGTGGAGGAAACACCTTTGCCTTTTGCATTGGCAGAGAATGCAGCATCTCCATTGTTGCTTCCTTCTCGGGCTTTCAGCCTCAACTCCTCCTCCATTAAAAATGCACAAAACTCCTCAAAAGTCAAAGCTTGAGGTCTCACCTGAGTATTAAGGGCAGTTACTAGTCCATCAAACTTTTGTGGACAAATCCGAAGACACCTCCGAGCTAGCTCTTCGCTAGTCTTTTGTATCCCAGCGCCAGCCATCTGGTCGCGCAGATTCTTAATCCGAGTGATGAATGCTTCAACCGTCTCTCCTTCAGCAAACTTCTCCGCTGCTAGTTGATTCTCCAAGTTTTGAATCCTTGTTTGGTTTCGTGTTTCATACTGACTCCTTAGTACATTCCAAGCCTCTGACGCTTTGGTTGTATGCTGAATCAGAGTCAAAACACTATCAGAACAGCTTGTAACTAAGGCACACAATGCATCTGCATTCCTTCGTTTCCAAGCTCGTAGAAGATCTGCATTCGGAGGAATCATCACACTAGGATTTGATGGGTCGGGGGTAGGCTGTGGTTCTGCGTCAGTCCCCAGCACAGTCTCCAGAAGCTCATAAGAATCAAGGATAGTAGTAATTTTGAACTTCCACAAGGTGTAGTTTGTACCATCTAACTTGCCTTCGCTGAAGGTTGGTGGACGAATCCTCAGTGTTTGAATAGCCGGTACAGCAGCACCACCTCCTGCACCGCTTCCTGATGCGCCAGAACTGCTTCCCGGAGTCGACATCGTTTCTCTTTGCTGTTGAAGCCTTTGCCTCTTGCACGCTCTCCGATCTCTAGAGCCCCCTGGGCTCTGATACCATGTAAAATATTACACGGCGCAGCGAACAGAATCTGAGAAAGAGATAGAGAGTACACAACAGATAAGAGGAGAATCAGTAAAATTCTTTAACTCCAAACAACTGATACAAAGATGGCTCTGTCCACCCGTGCGCTTCCAATGAATGAAGCTTAGATGGCGATCTAGACAGAAGATAGGTGAAGGGCTTAAGGCTAGCTGGAACAACAACTCTGACTGGGTGAAAGATGAATGTGAGATGGCTGCGAAGGGGTTTAGCTTTTATAGCCCGCGAAGGTCGTTAGGTCGGCCTGCTGACCGACCTACCATATGAGCCTCCACTAGTCGGCCAGGGAATATTCCAGGGAATATTCCCTTTACCATCGGGCCGGGGGCGCTGCCCCCGGACCCCCGCCAGGGGGGCCGCTGGCCCCCCTGGGACCCCCCAGCCAGGGGCCGCTTCCGCGGCCCCCGGACCCCACAATAGGGGCCCCTTTTAACTCCCTTACCACGCAACTCAATGCAATGTGCCTCGAGTTGCTACCAGCTTAACCACTCCGTCTAACCCAAAGATTAGACCCACAACAGTCACCTTTTTGCCATCCGGTCACATAGACCTCATCTGATATACAAGTCAGGACTCAACCAATGTCCGGGCTCACATTTGGCTTCTCCTCATAATGGGGGCCTTACAACTTTGAGCACCATGGATCATTGGTAGCACCTAATGAGGGTGGGGCATTGATCATATCTAACATATCCCATTTTCACTCCTTTTTCCCAACTCAAAATTGAAAAAACCACTAATTTCCATTGAAAAATGACATTTTGAAAGTTTTAAAGAATTAATAATGGCTCTAAATCATTATGGGTTCTGCATTTTTATAGTTTCAGCCCTCAAACATGATGCAAAAAAGGTTGAAATAGAAATTCATTGCATATGAACAACATTTGGACCATGAAACAACAAAAACAAGCAAATTTCTTCATAAATTTGGAGCATACCACGTGTCTTGCATGTTGCGGGTTTTTAAATAATTATTCTGGGCAACCCATGGACCAACCAGCAACCATTTTTCAGTGCTGAACCTCTTTCCTCAGCCTCCTCCTCATCTTGAAGCAATCCGATCACAGCCGGACAAGCATTCTTCAGCCCCTCTTCTTCTTGATTTCTTGCACATGAATTGCCTCTATGCAGGAGAAAGAGGGAGGAGAGAGAAATACTAGATCTGCATCTCCACAACCAGGCAGCTATTGGAGGAGTGGATTGGAGGGATGGAGAGCGAAGGATAGAAGCATCTCAAGGCCAAGATCAGTTAGGGGGGCTGTTTTCTGGCCCCATCTTCCCTCTCTCCCCCATTTCGTTGCATGGCGCCTTCTTCTTCTCGTGCGTGAGAAAAAAACGCAACCCCCCCTCCCCCGTGTTTTTTGATGTTTGGGCTTCCCAAAGGGAGCCCCAAAGGGTCATACCCTTTGGGCTCTCCTAAAGTCCATTCTCACTTGGCATTTTGACCTTTGGCCTTCCGAGCACATAATAGCCTCAGCCCAATAATAGAGCGGCATCTTCTTCTCATTCATCATGGCACGAGCAGCTTCCATCAAGACCCTGTTCCTTCTTTCAGCTACCCCATTCTGCTGAGGAGTGTAGCTACAGGTAAACTGCCTACGTATGCCATTTTCAGCTAGAAAGTTGTCAACAAACTCATTTGACACATACTCCCCACTGCTATCTGATCTCAAGAAAGAGATATAACAATCAAATTCCTTTTCAACCTGCTTTTTAAACTACTGAAAAATAGCAAACACCTCATCCTTTGTCTTCAGAATGTAAACCCAAGTATAGCGACTGTAATCATCAATGAATGTCACATAATACTTCGAGCCTCCCATGGATACATTATGGACTGGCCCCCAAAAATCAAAGTGCACTAACTGCAATGGACATATACTTTGCCTTACATGCCTGACAAATGGCAACCTTGACTGCTTACCAAACTGGCAAGCATCTCATACATGACCAATATCTGAATATTGGAACTTGGGTAAATCTATAACAAGATTTTTTTTTTGCATAATTTGCAGCCTTTGAAAATTTACATGCCCTACTCTCTTGTGCCAAATTTCCAAATCTCTGATAGTGCCAGAACCATGGGCAAACATAGCTGAATTCAACTCTGGAAAGGTAGCATCAAGAGTAAACATTCTGCCTGTGGCCACGAGCTATCAACTTGCATCCATTGCCAAACTCTTCAATAAAGCAACCATGCTTGTTGAATCTTACCTGCAAGTTCTACTCCAAACAGACAGTAAGTTCTTCGTAATCGAAGGAACATACAATACATCATGCAAATTTTTCTTTCTGCCATCACAAACCACAAGAGGCACTTTGCCTTTATGCTCAATGCTATGCTGCGTGTCATCACCTGTACAGACATAGCCATGTTTTTCAGCCACCATATCAGTGAACCAATCATCGTGAGGAGTCATGTGATTCGATGTCCTTGAATCAATGTACCAAACTGCATCATCATTGCATTTTTCAAAAACTCTGTCTTTTACATACTGCATGGCAAACAATCTATCTCTTGAAGTATCATCTGCCTGACTAGATGTAGCAAAATGTCCATGTTGTTTGCCTTTCTGATTGCCCTGCTTCTTCCAGCAGTCCTTGGCAATATGCCCATACTTCCCATAGTAATGACAATCCTTATCCTTGTTCGGATTGTCAGATGGATGCTGCTGTTGCCAAGAGCCTCTACCTCTAGGGCTAGATCTCCCCCTGCCTCTAAAGTTTCCACCACCTCTTGCATTCGATACCTACTGGTTGTTATTGCCATAGGATGCATTTTTCTACCCTCTGCAAGATATATAGCCTCTACCACGGTTTCCACAACCGCGTTGATTGGAATAGAAAACTGTATCCTTATTTTTAGAATTGCTAGATCCTGTAGCCAAGCCAAGCTTAACCTCTTCATGGATAAGCAATGCAACTAGCTCATTGAAATCAGGCATTTCAGCCCTGCACAAACACAGAAGTGTCAAAAGACTTATACTCAGACCCCAAGCCATTCAAAGTCATAGCAACCATGTCTTCATCTTCAACATGTGAACCAACAGATGCCAACTGATCCGCAATGGTCTTAACCTCTGTGACATAATCCTATATAGATCTGCTCTTCCTCTCCATGTTGTTGAACTTCTGCTTCAACTGTATCTTTCTTGCACTTGTGGTTGTGCCATAATACTTGACCAAAATGTCCCATGCATTCTTAGGAGAGCTGCAGTTCATTATCTGGATTACCATGGCATCTGAGATACATAAAGAGAGCCAGTGCAAGACTCTACAAGCTCTTTCTGTCCAAGCTCGGTGTAATCGTCTCTGATCAGCCGTAGGTTGATTTGGGAGCTCAGGTTCAGCTTCTGCTCCAGTCACCAACTCCCAATAGCCTTTCCCTATTAAAAAGTTCTCCATGCGAAACTTCCATATGGCATAATTGTCACTGTCAAGCTTTTCCACCACTATCTGGGTTATGTTGTCTGTCCTTTCTGCATTTGCCATGTTCTAGACTCTGCGTGACTACCTGCAAGCCAAAGTCTTCCAAACAGTTTAGTTTTAGCTTGCAACTTTTTATGATAGTTTCCAGCACTCTGTGTGCTCAGACAGTCAGTTCTTTAGCCTGAAAACAACAGTACAATCACCTCCTGATAGTTGGCAATCAATTAGGTATTGCAGCTTGCATATACAGACTGCATTCAATGCAAAACCAACATGTATTTGAGAAACCTGTTCATGTACAGACAAGCAGTCTGTAGGCTGAAAATGACAGTAAACAACAGCTCCTTTTTTAGCTCAACATAGAGGGTACATGTCCCAAAAACACTTACAACAGTTCAGAGATCTATCCCTGCATATGGGGTTCCAAGCATGTCAATCTGACACTTAATACATCATGTACTGCAAGTACAAGTGCAGAGTATTCTACCTGCAAATTTTAGTCAGCCAAGAACAGGCCGAAGACAATGTATTTTAGTTCACAATACCCTCAAGGTATCATATCCATATGCCACAACAAATGGAAGCCAAGGCATAACCCTGCCATACCCAAGAGTATCCGGACTTCAGGAGTAAGTGGGATACAAAGTATTCACTGTTTATAAACATACAAGACAACTGTAGTACATCTAATTCCAATTGCAACCATTTGCATTCAACTCCCTTCTCAGTGCTCAAAGCATTTGTAAGAGATATACCATGTCATGAAGTACATAACCCTTCAGGGCCAAGTAGTGGACCAAGTAGTGCTTGCTATCCACAAATTCTTGACAGTTTCCAGCCAAGATAAATGCTTCAGATCTGAGTATACTTGATCAATAATCTTCAGCTTACAAGCAAAACATCCAAGACATATGTCTGCATTAGCATGTATGTACTTCAGTAGACCCTTTTTGGGCATGTCTATGAGCTCAAGGCTCTTTCCAAAGTCATATACCTACTGAATACTCTCTGTCTACAGCAGTTTGGGACAAAATTCAGATCTGCAGTCAACTCTCATAGCTCATACTCATTCCCAGTCAAGCATTAGCATGCAACAAGTCTTTAGCAACCTTGCCAAGGCTTGTTTCTAAGCCATAGATCAGTTTGTGACCGCATTAGCATGAAGTACAACCAATACATTCAGCCTGCATACAAGTGCACTTCACCCAGCCTGTTAGGCTCTTCTAGCAGCACATGGTGAAGATAATGATGATTATCAAGCACTCAAATGTGCTCAATGAAGCCTATCCAATGTGTCAACCAAGTCACAGATCCCTCTTCAAGAAATGGCGAGTCACAATGGTAATGCCTACCTTGTAGCATAGACAATGAAGGAAAATGACAGTCAGTCCTTTGTTCTCTTCAACCTTGGTAGTTCATTCTTCAGGTCTTCTTCCCACATGCACGCCACAGAGCCCAGTCATGGGTGCTCTGATACCATGTTAAGAATCAGAGACAGAGACAAGGGTTGAAGCCAACAGTGTAGAGCTGTGTGCTCTCACACACATCCATTATCCATATTCACACATAACTCCAATGACTGTTAACAACCTAAGGTCTCAAGGACCATTCACAACAAAGACAGCTAAGTCCTAACCACCGACTTATTCAATGTTAGCATGTGGTACAGTTGGACATCCTAAGTGTCGAGTACAGTCATACCAAAGATAGAAGATCGAGCTTGAAGTCTTAACATTCACACCCAGTGTGGGTGTGGGCAAGGTGGCCCTTTATTCCTAATAGTAACAATGCAACTAGAGATTGAAAGGATTGGAAGAGCGTTATTGAGTGTAGGAGCAATAGGCTCATCATAGGATTCTCTCTCAAATCTTGTGCAATGATGCATATTTAGCTGCTTAGATATGATGCAATTAGAGACCCACATTGCACAACCATCTTAATTAGAATGGAAAATACTCTATGTACTAGAGACTTGGCAAAATTTCTCTTAGTGACAAAACAACAATGAAATCCAGCTATAGGAATAATCTCATTGTTCAACTCATGAATATCAAGTAGTTAGTGGATGAGAGCATGAAAGATTATGTCTTTAAGGTTTGGAGTCTATATAAGCAAATCCCTACTATACAGAGAGGCCCAAAACCAAGGCAATCACACAAAAGCCTTAATCAAGGGTATTCGTGGGATGAAAGGATCTATGAGATCTTGGTTGGGAACTCTAAAATTGACTACTCCAACATCAATAGTGTTTTGGATGAGGCTATTTGTATAGATGACCTCCATTGTGAATGTATTGAAATTACATGGCATGGTGGATAAAATTTGAGTAAGAGTAGAGAACACACAGTAAATATGAGAAGAACAAAAACTATTTTAATTTCAAATGAGCTGATACAAATATCTGTAGACCCGTGCGCTCTCACTGTGAAGATTAGATGGTGATCCAGATAGATGATGGGTGAAGAGCTTAGGGATAGCTAGGAGAACTCTGACACTGGGTGAAAGATAGATTGAAGATGAATTTGGAGGTGTTTTCCTTTTATAGCCTAGGAAGATAGTCTAGTTGGTCTATTCAACCATATTATGAACCTTTCCTAGTCCTAGGCTAGGGGCACTATCCTTGGACCCCCATCAAGGAGGCCACTAGTCCACCTAAGATCCCCCCCACCAACTAGGGACTGCTCATGGCCCCTGAAACCCAACTTGATGGATTGTGCCTTGAGTTGCTACCAACATAGCTACTCTTTCAACCCAAAGGCTAGATCCACAAAGGTCACATTTTTTCCATTTGATCACATAGATCTCAATGTCCACAAAGGTCACATAGATATGGATCATTAGTGGTACCTTACCAGGGTGGGGCATTCAACATATCTAATACCACCCCTCAATGTCCACTTGCAAGTGAACTACATTCTTAGCCCAATGCCGAGTCTCTGAAGATGAATTTGAAGAAGATCTTTTGTAAGAGATTTGGTGAAGATATCTGCTCCATTCTCATCCATTGGAGAGTAGACTAGATGTACTATCCCATCCTTGATCAAGAAACTCATATAGTGACATTGGATCTCAATGTGTTTGGTACGCGTGTAAAAACATTGGATTTTTGGCAATGGCAATGCAACTCTGATTATCACATCTAAGTACTATTAAATCTTCATCCTGTACTCCCATATGCCATAGGATCCTCCTTAATCATACTGCTTCGCATATAACAAAGAAAGCTACCTTGTACTCTACTTTGATAGAAGACAATGCCACACTTGGTTGCTTCTTATTGATCCAAGAGAAGATTCTTGAACCTAAAGAGAAACAATATCTAGAAATTTATTTTCTAGAATCACTATCACCTACGAAATTTGCATCATAGCTTCGCATAAGAGCACTTTGAAACTGTATGTGATATCATAGTCAAGAGTTCCTTTCAAGTATCTCAGTATCCACATCCCACCAATGACTTTCTTGTGGTTTGTTTGAGAACCTGCTCAAAATACCAACAGTAAATTTGATATCTAGCCTACTGTTACACAAGTAGACAAGGCTACTAACCAACCTCCTACACCTCCCAATGTCTGCTAGTGTTGATGTATCCCCAATGGATAACTTCACATTGACCTCCATAGGTGTACCTATCTCCTTATACCCAGTCATGCAAAATGCTTTTAAGATCTCCCATGTATACTTGTTTTGAGAGATGAAGATTTTGCAAGCAAACTTTGATCCCCAAACAGTAGTGTAACAAGCTTAAGTTAGTCTTTTAAACTCAAAGCTCAAAGCCTTTCAAGTATGATGGATCATATATTTTAAACTCAGAGCTCAAAGCCTTTCAATTCTGATATGGATCATATCTTCATAGTCACCTGTAATAAGAAGGTCATCCATATATAGGACAATCACTATAGACTTATCACTATCCTTGTAAACATACAAGTTAGCATCTAAGGCATATCTTTTGAAATTCAAGCCTATTTTTTTAAAATCTATCCACTAGCACCATGCTCTAGGAGCTTGTTTCAGCCTATATAGTGCATTCTTTAGCTTACAAACTCTGTTCTCAAAATGGGCGGCCTCAAATCTTGGTGAATGAGCAATATATATCACCTCCTTGAGGTCTGCATTTGAGAATGTTGATTTAACATCCATTTGGTAAAATGGCCACTTCTTATGAGTAGCCACTACAAGGACTCTGTGAATAGTAGTCATTCTAGTAGTTGGAGCAAATGATTTGTGAAAATCAAATCCTTCAACTTGTGAAAATCTCTGTGCAACTAATCTAGCTTTGTACTTTTCTAAGCTGCCACCATCAGCCTTGTACTTTATCTTCTAGATCCACTTGGTGCCAATAATCTTTCTCTTTTTTGGCTAATCCACTAGCTCCCAAGTATCATTTATCTCTCTCCATTTTGGATTAGCAAGTACTTATTCCAAGTCTGCTTGCTCTTTTACTTCTCTCATAATCTTAGCCATTAAGGCCATATTGATTATGTGAACAAAAGCCTTTCTTTGCTCCTTTATTCTCAAAGATCTCCTTGATCATCATCCAAAGATGATGCTTCCTCCTCCTTGAGAGTAAGGATAACTCTTGGGATAGGTTCATAGTGGACTATTTCTTCACTGGATGATAAAGTGAAAGAACTTATATTTTCCTCCTCGATTATGTGTGGGTGCTTCTTGAATACCACATCATGGCTTGCTATGATATTCTTTGCCTCTTTGTCATACAATTTGTAAGCCTTTTGCTCATCATTATAACCCAAAGAAGATACATTTTGTGCTTTTTGGATTTAACTTGTTTCTCTTATCCTTTAGAACATGTGTATAACATTTATATCCAAACGTTCTAAGATGTGAGACAGATGGTTTCTTACCAGAATAGGCCTCATGAGGAGTTTTGCCCATAAGATCCTTTGTATAGCTTCAATTGAGAATTTAGACTGCAGTATTAATAGCTTCTACTCAAATCTAATTATAGGCAATCCCTTAACCTTAAGTATATACCTTGTCATTTCCACAATGGTGTGATTTCGACATTCAACAATGCCATTGTGCTGAGGTATATGAGGCGGCATCAATTCGTGATTAATCCCTTTGCTCTTATAAAAGTCTCCAAACTCCTTTGAGTTGAACTCACCACAACCATTTATTCTAAACTTCTTCACACTTTTTCTTATTTCATTCTCAATAAGTTTTAGCCATTCTTTAAACTTACCAAAAGCTTGAGCCTTATCATGAAGGAAGTACATCCACATCTTATTATAGTTGTTGATGATCAACATAAAATAAGAAGATCCTCCCAAGGCTAGTGTAGGCATTTTACCACAAAAGTCAGCATGCACCAACCCTAGAGAAGCTTTCACTCTATTCTTACTCTCTTGTGGAAATGCATTTTTTTGTTGCTTGCCCATCATACAAGCTTCACATGGCTTGTTCATTTTAGTTACTTCAAGTAGGTGAGAAACCATACCTTGCTTATATATCTCTTTTAACACTGCAAAACTGAGGTGACCAAATCTTTCATGCCAAAGTTTACTTGGTGGTTGTAAGAGCAGTTAGCTAATACAAGTTGTTCATTTTTTCTCCTTTTCTAGTACTATCAATAATTTTTGCACTTGTCTTAGTTAACCTCACCTCCTGGCCAAGATTTGTTATAGAAGTAATTGACATTAGATTTCTCTTTATCTCTCAAATATACAACACATTTGAAAGATTTTTGAGTTCACCATTTGCAGCAACAAAGGTAATAGTACCTATGCCCTTAGTAGGGCATTTTGCATCATTCCCAACCAACACAGTGACGCACTCTTGCAGAGGCTTCATAGAACAATATAGAGCTTTCTTATTGGTCATGCGAGGAGAGGCACCACTATCCAACACCCATGAGTTAGTGGTAGATATATCTTGCACTGAGGAACACACTTCCTCAATGATCACTATGAATAACTCCAACTCTACTTCAATTGTATTGGATATCTCCTTTCCTTTAGTCTTCATGGTGCCATTCTTTTCATTTGCCTTCTTGACATGACAATCTACAATTGCATGTTCTTTCTTCTTGCAATAGAAGCACTTTGCTTGGAACTTTTTCTTACCACCCTTCTTCTTTTTGTTTCCATTAATAGTAGATGAACCACCTTTACCTTTTGCATTGGTGGAGAATGCAGCATCTCCACCATTGTTGCTATCTTCTCGAGATTTAAGCCACAACTCGTCCTCTATTAGTAGTGCACAAAATTACTCAAATGCTTAAGTTTGGGATCTCACGTGAGTGTTTAGTAGCTACCAATCCATTAAACTTTGCTGGAAAACTCTAAGGATACATTTGAGCTAGCTCCTCACTAGTCTTTTATATCCCAGTACCAGCCATATGATCATGCCAATTCTTGATTCGAGTGATGAATGCTTCAACTATCTCTTCTTCAACAAACTTCTATGCTACTAGTTGATTCTCTAAGTTTTGAATCCTTGCTTGATTTCACATTTCCTACTAACTTCTTAGTACATTCCAAGCCACTAATGCCTTGGTTGTATGAACCAAGGTTAAAACATTGTTAGAATAGCTTCTAACTAAGGCACACAATGCATCTGCATTCCCTTATTTCTAAGGTCACGGAATATCTACATTTGGAGGAATCATAACACTCGAATTTGATGGGTTAGGGATGGATTGTGGTTTTGGGTCAGTCCCCAACTCCAAAAGCTCATAAGAATCAAGAATAGTTCTAATTTTAAACTTTCACAAAGTGTAGTTTGTACCATCTAACTTGACTTCACTAAAGGTTTGTGGATGAATCCTTAGTGTTTGAATTGTGGATACAATAGTAGTACCACCTGATGCGCCAGCACTGCTACCTGATGTAGTAGATGATGTTTCTCCCCTTCGCTATTGAAGCCCTTGCCTCTCGCATACTCTTCACTTCTCATAGCCCCCTGGGCTTTGATACCATGTACAAATTACATGGCATAGTGGACACAATTTTAGTAAGGAGTAGAGAACACACATCAAATATGAGAAGAATAGAAACCGCTTTAATTTCATGAACTGATACAAAGATGGCTCTGTCCACCCATGTGTTTCCATTGTGAATGCTTAGATGGACATCTAGACATATGATACGTGAAGAGCTTAAGGGTAGCTAGAAGAACTCTAATTGGGTGAAAGATAGATTGAAGATCGCTTTGGAGGGGTTTTCCTTTTGTAGCATCATGGGAAGGTAATCTAGTCAGCATGTCTGACCATATTATGAACCTTCCCTAATTAGCTAAGGAATATTCCATGGAACATTTCCTTTACTATCCTATCAGGGGGGCTATTAGCCCACTTGAGATCCCTTAGTTAGGGGCCACTTTTGCAACCCTTAGACACAAAATAGGGATCCTTGATAACCTCCACACCTCGCAACTTGATGTATTGTGCCTCGAGTTGTTACTAGCATAACTACTATATCTAACCCAAAGGCTAGATATAAAAATGTCTTATTTTTTCCATCCAACCACATAGAGCTCATTTGACATACAAATCAGGACCCACCCAATCATGCTCACACATGGCTTCTCCCCTCATAATGGGGGCCTTACAACTTAGAGCACCATGGATCATTGGTGGCACCTTACAAGGGTGGTGCATTGAGTATATATAATAGAATGCAATAGAGATAAAAGCCTGCATGGATCTTACTGGGATACATTGGTGCGAAAAAACTACACAAAGACTAAGGAAACCCAAGACTTAATTGTATATGCTAAGAAGCAATAGTAAGAATTGCTTACGATGGCTAAATCACTCAAAATTTCTAGATTGTATCACCAAAATGTGCGAACTACTCACTCTAGTGGAGACACTTACCTTCGGAATGTGTGAAGTACTCACTCTAGTGGAGACACTTACCTTCGGAATGTCCCCAACCACCTCAATTATACACAAATTGTGGATGATTCCGCCATGAGATAGTATATTATAGAGCCTCGATAGGCTCCTTGCTCCAAACTATACTTACTAATAATTTAATCGTAGCCCAAACTATGCTAGATAGGCTCCACTTGTGCCACAATTAGTACTATTGGCCTCTCCAGTAGCTGTGCAATGTGCTAAGATTAATCTCTAAGGTACGACCAATCAACAATGAGCTTAAGATCACATTAATCTTTTACTAAATTCTCAAAGTGAAGATTTAATCTTCACGTTGTCGTGCTACTACGTGCACACCATGTAAAAAAATATAGAGTGTGGCTTCCTTTTAGATTTAGAGAGCCAATGCCACTTTAGGCATTAGTATTAGTGTCCATGGTTCAAAATATTAGATTTTTTGGACAAGTTTTTAGTCAATTTTTGATATTCTAGATATTATCTCTTGTAAAAATCCATAAAATTATAGATAACTTCTAGGACATATAAAAGAAAGTATGTAGCTTTCAGCCAATTTGAGAGGATTTTGTGTAAAAAAAGAGATTAGCGAAATCGCGCAACGCGCAATCGCTATTTTCAGGCAGTGAACAGCACTCTGAAAGTGGGAGATGAAGAAGGAGTGATCTGGCAGGATTCTGGCCAAATGTCTTGGTATTTAACCCCCCTTTCGGAGCCATTGGAAGCATCAGATTGGCGATCTGAGTAGCATAGAAAAAGGTATTATTTTGTACACGTTTTTGTCTATTAGAGTTAAATTTTCTCATAATGCTGAAAGAAACTGGCAGGCTTCATCTCTATTAGTATTCTTCTATATTTTCTAATTCTTTTTGGGAGTATTCTTCTACATCTTCAATCTCTTCGAACCCCTTCTCTTCCGTCTACTCCTCTCCTTGAATCTACCTACACCCTACTGTCTCTTATCTTCAAGAAGTCGGCTTGAAACCTTCAACCCTTCTCTTATCTCTACCATATTCAAAGCTCTTGAACCCCCATACATTCTTCTCTTGCCAAACCCCTATGTTGACCTTCAACCCTACGCGCCACGACATTGGTGAACCCAACATGAAGGTCGATGTAAGAGAACTCCAAGATGGGGATTCTTCAAGAGATACTCTACAATAATTGGTGCGCATACTGTAGCAGACTCAGCAACAACAAATCCAAATGTTACAACAACAACAACAAAGGAAAGATGAAGAGAAGATTGATTCCACAACTATCAAGGCCCTAGAGGAAGTTGCGCGTGAATTAAAACAATTTAATGGTCAAAATGTCTCTGTTTTTATTCACTTATATGTTGAAAAATGCTCTTATTTGGTGTACCACAACATGCATGGAGCCGTTATTTTGCTAGACTAGCCAAGCATGGTCTTCAAGAAACAATCCATGGTCTTTTTCAACAAGATGCGGATTGGGCTGCATTCAAAAAATCCCTACGCGAAAAATTCTTCTTAGAAGACTCTAGCCTAATGACGAAGAAAAGTTTCACTGAGTGGGTTAAAAAACCCAACAAAGGTTTAGCTGTAACAACTCTATACCATGAGTTTGAAAGTAAATTTGGACAACTTAATGTTGAAGACCAACAAAGTATGGAAGGTCAGAATATTGAATTATTCCTTAAGGCTGCAGATCCCATTCTGCAAGAGAAGCTTGTTGATTGCCTAGAAGATGCTACCTCCGAATCAGGAGTCAAGACTGCATGGACAGATGTTACTGATGCAGTTAAAATGATTGCTCGAAGAGAGCGGTTTATTGATGTTACTGATGCAGTTAACGTGATTGCATGGACAGATGTTATTGATGTAGTCAAGACTGCATGGACAGATGTTACTGATGCAGTTAACATGATTGCTCGAACAGAGCGGATGCGACTAAGATTGGGCTCTACTTCAACTTCAACAACTCCATTAATGGAGCTTGTTCCACCTTCAAAATCCCCTATTCCTTTGACTAATCAACCAACTCTTTCTTCTTCTATTCCTTCTAAAAATGAGATAATGGATGAACTCATTAAAAGCATGCATGACCTTCATCTGAATCTTACAGAAATTCCAAAGTAGAGAAACTGGATGTCAAAGTCGAAGAGCGAGGACAAGCATCAACTCAAAGACCCATGAGAGAAGGCTTTAAGAGGCATTGTATTTGGTGTGACAGCCAATAACATGACAAGAGGGAGTGTTCTGCCTTCTGTGAGGCTGAAGCACAGAAGCTCGTCTTTTGGAAAGACGAAAAAATTCATGCGGCTGAAACTGGTCTTCCACTGGAGCCAAATTTTGGCATTGGTGGAATGAAGAAAAGATTAGAAGATTTAGTTGTAAAGAATGCCTATGCAGCAATTGATGCAGCTACCTATGGGCTGAAAATTGAGCCAATTAAATCAAGTTTGAAAGCATGTAAAGCTAATGTGCAATCTAAAGTATGGATGCATGCACTAAATCAAATGGAACGTGGCAAAGTAGCCAAGATTTGGCTAATGCCAGTCGGTTTATTGGAGGAATAACTGGTTGGAAAGAACCAGTAGATTCTTTTTCTACCTTTGCACATTTGGCTGACATCAATCATAAAGAAGTCTTGATTGAAGAAAAGAGAAGAAGAGAAGATGAACCAGGACCTTCCTCTTCAAGCCCTCCAAAATGGGTAACTAAAAGAACACATGAACAACTAAAGCTTGCTGAAAATATAACCCTAGATCATGAGATGGAAGATGCGCCACAAACAAAGAAGACCGAAGAAAAGAAGAAAAGCAAGCAGCAAGGCTACAAATTGCAGTGTGATATAGAATCTGCAACCGATCTCAAACGAGTCCTAGAAGAATGAATTCTAGGAAGCAAATTTGAATTCACCTTAGGCGAAACTCTTGGAATTGTCAAATGTGAG
The DNA here is from genome assembly GCF_053477565.2 of Lygodium microphyllum. Classification (NCBI taxonomy): domain Eukaryota; kingdom Viridiplantae; phylum Streptophyta; class Polypodiopsida; order Schizaeales; family Lygodiaceae; genus Lygodium; species Lygodium microphyllum. The sequence goes on along the minus strand of NC_141138.1, from coordinate 73,829,160 downwards.
TTCCATGATGTAATTATTAATGTAATCAAAAGGAAAAGACAATATGTTGGTGATGAAGAAACAGTGCATGCTTTTTTGTAAGTTCTTTGAGTTTTAGTGCAGGATGAAGAGAAGCTGACTTCACAAGGAATTTAACTTGAAGCAGTTAAAGAATTAATTGCAACAATTGAAGTTGAAGATAAAGAAAACATGTATGCAAAAATTAAAGAAGTGAAAGCTGAAAATGTAATGGTTGGCTAGTCCAAACCAATTGGGCAGCCCACCTCTCAAAAAGGTCATCTACAGCACATGCATGAGGAAGAAGAGGCTCGGTTCATTCCAAGCAGTCACTACTCCCGTACACATTGGGAAAGAGCAACAACGGAGATAGTCGTCAAAATTGGAGAAAAAGAAACACCATGTATTGCACTCTTAACCCATGGCTCGGAGATAAACATCATGGCAAGGAGTCTCTATGAAAGTGGCGGACGGCCCATAGATGTTGATCTAGGTTGGTGAATGAGAGCTGCAAAAAACTCTTCTGGAGAGTTATATGCTACATGTCCTAATGTGTAAGTAACTATTGGAGACATAAAAGACAATTTTTACTTTTTTGTTCAAGACTCTTGTAGTTACCCTATCATTCTTGGGCAACCTTACATTTCTGAAGCCCGCTTGAAAACAAAAGCTCTTGATGATGGTTCTTCTTATGCTCGAATCCGAAGCAAGGATAGTGAACGAGCTGTCCAATTTCTTACTGTGTGTGTTAACCATCATCGAAATAGAGATCGACTGCATGATTATCCTGTGCCTCCTAATGCCTGAGAATTCAAGGGTTTTCGGGCTGCACTACTATAAAGGGAGGCTATGGTAGTGCATCATGTAAAAATATCAAACCTCCTCATGCAACAAAAACTGTGTCTCTAGGAAATTTATATGTATGTACAACCAATAGTATGGCCTGTTATAAGTCTCTTTCGGCCATGACTAAGGCTGAAAGAAAATATTTATGTCATGTAAAAAGGGAGCTAAAAGCTTATGACATGATGGCTGAAAATGAAGATATTTCAGGCTTTTTTTTTGACAGATTACTACTGACACATTGGCTGAAATATATGCAGCTGCTCATGTAGAAAATCAGTCCATAGAAGTATGTACATTGGATTTTTATCAAACAATTCAAGAATTTGTTGAACAGAAAGACAATGGTTTACTCAACAAGGCTGAAGCGCAAGTGGAGACAAAATACAAGACAGTGGATAAGAAAGTCAAACCTGCGGCAGTCCCACTACCTCCTAAAAGTGAAGGGCTCACTGATAGGGCAGCAAATCAGCCAAGTCTTCATGATCCTTCCAAAATTGGTCACAAGTTCACATCTTTTCGCCGGTTGAAAAACACTATTTTATGAAAATGCTAATGAAACATGGAAAAGATTTTGCATTTCAACCAAGTGAAATAGGCTGTGTGGATCCAAATATTGTGGCTCCTAAGGTCATTTTTATGGTCCACATGTGCCTTGGAACCTCAAGCCCATTTTCGTTCCAAGGGCGCATCTGCCCAAATTATTAGAACTTCTAAATGAGAAGATCAAAATGAAGATTTTAGAACCTTCTTCAGCACCTTACTCAAACCGATGGTTTGCTGTGCCTAAGAAAAATGGATCTTTACAATTCATTCAAGCTCTATAGCCTGTCAATCATGACAGAATCTGAAATGTTGATTCGGGTCCAATTGTTGATGAGTTTGCTGAAGCTTTTTGCAGGTAGAGCAATTTATTCTATGGGTGACCTATATTCAGGATATGACCAATTTCAACTTTCATTAGAAAGCCAAGACATTACCACAATGAAGATACCTCTTGGATTGGTCTGCATGTGCACTCTACCACAAGGTGCAACAAACTCCATAGCCCATATGATGAATGCCATGCACAAAGTCTTAAGGGACTTTATTCCACAACTTACTCTTCCATTTCTTGATGATGTACCTATCAAGGGATGTGAAGTCAATGAAAAGAACGAGGAGCTTGACAAAGATGGTTGCAGGACATTTGTAGTTAACCATATTCATGATTGTGATAGGATTTTGACAAGGCTAGAAGAGGTACATCTTACCCTTTCTGGAGCTAAGTCGATTTTTGGAGTAGAATAAGTCCTAGTGGTCGGTCATCTATGTGGCCCCTATGGACGTAAACCTTCTCCAATCAAGATAGATGCCATCAGCAGAATGCAAGAAAAATGCACAAATGTTTCAGAGGTGAGAAGATTTCTTGGCACATGTGTATTCTATCTCATATGGATACCACATCTTGCTCATGTAGTCGAAAATATTTATCAAATATTAAGAAAAGGCCAAAGATTCTCTTGGAATAAAGACCATACTCTCACTATGCGTAAATTAAAGAAGCTATTAATTTCAGCCCCCACTCTCAAAAGGGCTGACTATTCAAATGGTCAACCCATCATCCTTACTGTGGATACAAGTCCCATTGGGATAGGATGGGCTGTTGGTCAAGAGGATCGTGAAGGTAACAGGTATGCAATTCGTTTTGGAGCAAAAGTTCTCAATGAACGTCAAAGAAGGTATGCACAAGTAAAAAGGGAATTGTGGAGAGTTGTAACAACATTAAAGTGTGATTGTGAATACTTTATAAGTGCTTCCGTAGTGGTAGAAACTGATTGTCTTCCACTCTTGGGCATGATTTCCAACTGCTCTACACCCAACATTGCTATGCTAAGATGGATTGCATATATTACGTCTCTCAACCCCAAATTAAAGCATATTGCAGGAAAGGCGAATCCAGATGCTGACATACTATCATGTGCAAGATATGACAATGAAGAAGAGCTGATCGAAGAAGATGAAGCTGAAGAATCTATACTTGCTGAATTTTATTCCATGGCTGTTGAAAATACCTTTTCAGTTACTGCATATACTGGTCCAAAACTGAAAAGAACAGGCCAATATTTGAGCACAATGAAGAAGAAGGAGACTTGGACTGATGAGGAGTTCAAATATATCAAGAGGAAAGCTTATGGCTTTTTTCTTAAATAAGGACATCTATGAAAGCATGCAAAGAAGAAAAAAGGAGTGCCTATCCAAGTTTTAGGTAACAAAAGATTGCAACAACAAGTAATGAAGGAATTTCATGAAAGCTTGTGGACTCGCCATAGAGGCATATGGGGAACCTTTAGTAAAGTCAAAGAAAAATATTGGTGGAAAAACATGTATCGGGACATAGCACATTTTGTTGAAACCTGTTATGTGTGTCAAATGTATTCTATGGTCAAGCATCGAGATGGGTTACAACCAGCTTATCCTTTGTCTATACATTATAGATGGGTTATTGATCTTATAACTATGCCTACAGGAATATGGAATATGCGGTATTTAGTGATGCAAGAGAGGATCTAACCAATCAAGTTGAAGGCAAAGCCTTAACAACAAAATCCACTCAAGCTGTTTGTCGTTTTTTGCTTGAAGAAGTGTTTTGTAGATATGGTTGTGTGGGTAAAGTAACTGTAGATAGAGGAGAGTTGGATGCTGATGAGGCATGCAACTTCTTTGCTCAATTGGGTATTAAGTTGGCTTTAACATCATCCTACAACCCTGAAGGCAATGGAAAGAGTGAGAGAGGTCATCAACCTATTCTCAAAGCTCTAGCAAAGTCTTGTAGAGGAAAGATCAAAGAATGGCCTAAAATGCTACCTTTTGCATTTAAATGGACTGACCGGACTACTCACAGTTCAGTGACTGGTTATATGCCAACTAAACTTATGCATGGACAACAACGAATTATGCCAATTGAAGAATCTATTCTTACATGGAGTCTTCTACCTTGGGAGGAAGGCATCAGTAGAGAAGAGTTGCTGACTTTGCGCATATGGCAGCTAGAAAGAAGGCCTGAAGATGTTCAAGCATCTATTGAGAGGCTAAAGACAGCAAGACTAAAGAACAAAAGAAGATTTGATAAGTGACATCGACTTCGGCCAAGAGCAATTCAAGAGAATGACTGGGTGCTTGTCTATGACAGTAGCCTAGATAATCAATACAGTGCTTCTAGGAAGATGGTAAAGCGTCGGTTTGGCCCATATGTGGTAAAGGTCATTCATGACAATGCCACATATTCATTGGCTGAATTGGATGGAACAAGCATGAAGATACCCATAGCTGGAAAAATAATCAAGCTCTTCAAACAAAGAGAAAGTTCAACATATGAGATAGAAGACATAGAGGAAGAAGAAGAGGCAAAAGATGAAGACATTGACATGGAAGAAGATACTTCTTCTGACACTGCAAATCCATAAGACTTTGGCACATGCCAGAGGATGTGCAGGTTAGGAGGGGGTGGATGTCGTGCCGCTATGCGCACACCATGTAAAAAAATTTAGAGTGTAGCTTCCTTTTAGATTTAGAGAGCCAATGCTACTTTAGGCATTAGTATTAGTGTCCATGGTTCAAAATATTAGATTTTTTGGACAAATTTTTAGTCAATTTTTGATATTCTAGTTATTATCTCTTGTAAAAATCCATAAAACTATATATAACTTCTAGATTAGGAGGATATGTAAAAGAAAGCATGTAGCTTTTAGCCAATTTGAGAGGATTTTGTGTAAAAAAAGAGATTAGCAAAATCGTGTGACACACAATCGCTGTTTTCAGGCAGTGAACAACACTCCGAAAGTGGGAGATGAAAAAGGAGTGATCTAGCAGGATTCTAGCTAAATGTCTTGGTATTTAGCCCCCCTTTTGAAGCCATTGGAAGCATCAGATTGGCGATCTGAGCAGCATAGAGGAAGGTATTATTTTGTACACGTTTTTGTCTATTAGAGCTAAATTTTCTCATAATGCTGAAAGAAACTGACAGGTTTCATCTCTGTTAGTATTCTTCTATATTTTCTATTTCTTTTTGGGAGTATTCTTCTACATATTCAATCTCTTCGAACCCCTTCTCTTCCGTCTACTCCTCTCCTTGAATCTACCTACACCCTACTATCTCTTATCTTCAAGAACTCGACTTGAAACCTTCAACCCTTCTCTTATCTCTACCATCTTCAAAGTCAAAGCTCTTGAACCCCCATACATTCTTCTCTTGCCAAACCCCTATGGTGACCTTCAACCCTGCGTGTTGCGACAATGCTTCAACTGTAGGCTTTAAAAGCTCATCAAATGAAATGAGAATTCACTTGCTATGAAGGGAAAAAATTATTGCACAAACCTCTAGCTAGTTGGGTGAATATAACAATATGTTTCCCTTAATGTAACGTAGAAGCTAAAGTGGAAAGTATAGATTCTTACTTCATCCACCAACCTGATATGAGTGACTAAGATGTAGTTGAGGCCATCCAGTCTCCACTTGAATTTTAGTAAAGACTATGTGTAGGGTATGCCCGATGGTATAGGAGGCCTTCAACTATGGAACCTTTCTAATGCTATGGCTAGAGGATCTTCTTGAGAAAATTTTGCTACAAATTTTTTTAGCCCATTAGCATTTAGAAGAGATGGATCTACCCAATTAATAGTATTCACTTCTTGTAAAGGTTTAGTAGTTGGAGATCATCCTCTCTCATTCTCTATTGAACCCATTGTTGGTATTTGGGAAGACCCATCTTGCATTGAACAATCCACCTTAGGAGCCATAATGATGGAGTTATAATTTTTGCAAAAATAAAGGGAGCTTGAAAGAAATCTCCCCAGTGGGGCGCACAAATTAATGAGGGAGAAAATGAGAACTTGTGGCCTCTACACAAATAAAAACAATCTCCTCACATTAAGGGACGGAAAAGGGACACCACCTAGCCAAATTACAAGTGGACTAGGGTACTTTGGACACACATAAGTAGAGAGATAATGGCATAAAACAAAAAGAGAGGAGAAGATGTGATGCAATATGAAGTAAATAATTGAAGATGTTAACATTTAGAGTTACAACTAGTGCATCAGGGAATTTAGAGAGGTCCATAAGCCTGGAAAATTATGCTAGACTTAGCTTCAAAGAAACTGAACTGTCGCAAAGCACAAAAAAAACTTATCATATGTTGTTTCTCTAGGTGATCCTGTCCAAACTATTCAAAATAGGGGTCCATCCCACCCAAAATGGTAGTGGGGATAGGCACACATAAGTAGAATGATAATGGTGGTAGCAATGTAGGAAGAGAAAAAGGAGGAGGAGGTGTAGAGGATGATGGTGTAGAGGGAGTTGAGGGCTGTGGAATGGAAAAGAATGGGATGATTGAGGGATGGAGAATGAGAGAGGATGAGACCAAGGGTGGGAGAGAGTGAGGGTATGATGAAGTGGGGGGTGAGGATGGGGATGGAGTTAGAAGATGGATTTGGAGAAATGATGAATGAGAGAAAGAGAATAGAGATAGTGAGAATAGTGGTAGAGTGGAGTATATGTGTCCCTCCCCTTGAAGGCTCAAAGGGATCCCCTTTTATAAGCACTTCACTGGATGATATTACCTACTAACTCTAATTAATCAAGTATAATCTTTATTAATTAGAGTCCCTATTAGATGATGTACTAGGTGATGTTGGTGGGTGAAAATAAGCGACCAAGGACATGATGTTACATGGGGTCAAGTGAGGTAACACATGCAAATATCATTTTTTATCTTTTCAACACTTACATGTAGTGGTACCATGCATGTTCAATACATGGTTGTGATATTTTAGTTTTGAGACATGCATCTCATGCAAGAAGAGATATACTCATATAGGGAACGTGTTCTTGCTTTGGATTTTGAGTCCCTGAGTGGAATTTTATGTGGCAAGGGGTATGCTTGCCATCTAGTAATTGAGGGGAAGCAAGGGGCAGCTTGGTAGAATAGGGGGAAAAGAAAAAACATGAGTTTTTTTTTTTAAGAAGAGAGGGGGAGAAAGGTTCTACACAAGACAATTAGTGTATTATATATATATATATATATATATATAAGAATCTTACAGTCTGAAGAGAAGGGAGAATTCTGATGCTCAAAAGAAGAAGAAGAAGTTTTTAGAAGAAAGTAGGATGTGCAATTGAAGTTGTCACAGTCGTGGAGCATGATGGCAGTATATTAAAGATGGGGTTGTTGAAGCCAATTGGCTTATGCGAGGTTTCAGTTTTTAGATGATGGCAATAAGAGTTTTCCTTTTGTCTTATTTCCTTCTACTACTGCGTGGGGCACAGAGTATATAGATATGTTTAGATGTATGGATATGAGTGAGAGACAACATAGGGTTGTTCTTCGTCGTGTTGAGAGTGATGTATGTTGGTTGTTTGCACGAGGCTTTCCCTCAAGAGAGAAGAATGGAAGTAAAGGATTTCTATATTTGAAACTAGGTATGTGGTAGAGAATATGTATTATGGGCAGGTGTTGAATGCACAAACTCAAGTTAGTGGAAATTTGAAAGGATTTGCAACCAGGAAAAAGATGATTTAGAGCTCATAATGTTCAAAGCTCCGCAACTCTTTATCAATGCAAGATATTCTAAGATGTATCCACTATTATGCTGAAATGATAATCTGAAATCAAAGAAAGTATCCTCATGTTTGCAAGTTTATGCTTCTTGGAGTAGAGAAGTTATATGTTTGTTGTTGTATAGAGCAGTAGTGTATTTCTACAGTGCTCTATGAGGAAGATTCTATACTGCAAGAGGTAACAGGTGAATTCAGCAACATCTACACCACCAACTTGGTTTCCCATGAAAGTCATCATAGTTATCCATTGCTATATTAGTGTAAACTCTATATTGTTGCAATAATGGAATGTCTACAACAGTGAAATGCTTGTAGTAGCTGAATTGGCATGAAAATTTACCGTACAAAACTTTGGTTACTTGCATCTTTGGTTTGTATTTATATATGCTCTGAGAAAATAAGAACAAAAATGATCAACTGATTTTACATTCCTTGAGGAAACCACGCTTTGTGGGGCAATTTTTGCATGGGGTTGCCATCCCTAAAGAATAGGAGTTGTGTGGATCTGAAAGCTTGTGTTGTGAGAGTCTCAGCCATGGTTGTTTTCACATGAGATTCTCTCGGAAAACCGTAAATTATGAGCTTGAAGGTTTAAACTACTTAAGTGTTGGGTTAAAGTCTCAATGAGAAGTGAGTGTTGAGGAATATTTGATCATGTGTTTAGTGGTGCTATCTCGTGGGTTTTATTGAGGGGAGATCCTCGGCCTTTATCCTATGGTGTTGTCTTGGGGGTTGTTAGAGGCCGACTACCCAATTCACCTATCAACATAAGATAGTGTATGGAGTCTCCTTTCATAATGCATTTTGTTGTCTTATGTGCATAAGTTTTCATAGTTAAGCTTCCCAAATAAAATAATAAGGACAATGAAGATAAACTACGAAGGTTGGAAAATGTGGGGGGAGTTGTGTATATGCATTATTAATATAATGTAAGGTTTTAAAAGATGGGATGGATAGTTTTAAAAGGGTTTCAATAGAGAGAATGTAAAAAGGCATATACACTTCTTATAATATATTCTATCCTTCAAATGGATAGGAAACTTTCTTTGGAGAGAGATTCATGGAGAAAAAGGCTTTGAATAATAATTGAGAAGAGTATCTAATGTCCACCATTGTCAATGTGGCCTTTGTTACAAATCCTTTCATGCACAAAAATATTGTTGCCTTTTTTTATTTTGGTGACTCCAAGCTTTTTTCATTGCATGCACCATTTATGAAGCTCTAAATATTTAAAAAAGGAGTGTCATAGTTAATAATAGGCTAGGGAAAGTGAGATGCATGAAATGAGAAAATATAAGAGAGAAGAACAAGGGAATCGGATGTATGCACCACATGGGAGAGTTATTAGAGTATTTCCTTAGAATACTCAAAGACATGTATATCCAAGCTTGGCCCCACCTCTTCCTTTCATTTTCAATTATCTTGAATCAAAGTGATTGATAACTTTGATTTTTTTTTTTAGAAGGTGTCCTCATGTTGACTTTCTTTTATGCTTGATACTATTTTCTTAAATGTGAGAAGACTGTTATGCACCACTCCAAGGTTTTTTTAATGTCATGTCACTCACCTTAGAGTCCATCCAAGCCCAATTCTAGAATTATTGTAGATAAATATTTCCAAAGAGGATCACTTCTAGAAATAAATTTTCCAAGGAAAAATTATATCACTCTTATTTGGTAGAGATGTGCAAGCCTTTATAAACATTGATTCCTATATAAGGCTTAAACTACACATCCAAAAGCTATGTACACTTTGCATGATTCTATGAGCAAATTCACATGGAAAAATAAAAGGTTGTGAATGCACCCTCATATTTAGCCCTCTTGGATAGTGAAAACCAAGTCTCCCCACCACGTGATTCTTGACATTGTATCATAGCAATGCCATTGAGAGAGATTAGTTTTGAAGATTGAAGGGAAGGAGAAGAAGCAAGGATTAAAGCAAGTAATCAATGGGTAAGAGTCTCTCCCATTATTCCACCCTTTCTCTTGGATAGTGTGTATGGAGGCACCAGAAGCAAGATAGAGTGAAAATCTCAAATTACTGTGAGATTTGGTGTGCAAGAAGAGCACTCTACATTCCATAGATAAGCCCTTCAATGATTTTCTTGCCGTCTAAGGCCATTTCAAGCCCCATTTTAGACTTGCAAGGTTGGGAACAATAGTTTCAGAGTATATTGTGATTTTGGGTGTGTCGATCAAAAGTGGGTGCATAGGTTATAGTTTTTAGATATGTAAGTTTTGAGGTGTTTGCCAAACAGCAAACATAAGTTTTATCTGCAAATAGATTGCATATTATATGTACTATTGAGCAATCAGTAAAAAAGGTTACTTGATATATTGCTTTGAACTTGTTGTGAAAGGCTTCAAAAGAATTGCTTACTATTTTATATAATTATTGGAATAATGGAAAAGTAAAGTGAAAATCACATCATTGAGAAGCTATACTAGAATAACTACTCATCATAGAAGTTTCATGTGACAAACTTCCTTATTGGAAAAGGCCTTTATGAGTTTATTTTCGGTGAAGAAAAGGTGCCAGAGCTAAGTAACCATGCGACGACTGTGGATGAATTAAAGGTGTGAAAAGAATGGAATGCAAAGGCAAAAGGTTGATATATTTTCTATCTACAATCATTGATAATACGATGCTGGGCCATATTAAGAAAGTAGAAACTTCACATGGAACTTGGACAATTTCAGGAGCCTCAGAAAATTAAAATAGAAATAAGTACTAAGCTGATAGATCAGGCATTGCATAGTTTTGCTCAATCTAAAGTGAGACACAATGTCAAGCTACATCTATTAGATCTTCGTAGAGACTAGTGTCATCCTCATTCAACACTTAACTAGACTTTGTAAATCTAGATAGCATTAGCAAACTATGTTGCATATACACAAAAGAGAGATCTTGGTTTGTAGATCTAATGCAAATACCTATTCATTGAAAGAGAAAAAAACTTACTACTCCAATTGTTGGAAAACATACGAAGCTTCAATTAACCACAACTATTATCATGAAAATACCTACTTACACTTTCCTAGAGCAAAGTACTTTAAAGGATTGTATGCTATCATTTGAACAGATTGAGGAATCAACATCATGGGTATACATGACAATACATCATCAAAGGTCATGTAGACTATTTTGAGGGAAAGAGAGCTTCTTACAACTGCAAATGATGGTCTAGGCTTAAACTTAGGATTTAAAGTATCGAAATGGTTGGTTTGAGACTTAATTTTGTAGGCTACAACTACTTCAGTTGAAGTAGACAATAACAACATCCCTAATGTCAAGAGCCCCATTACTATAGCACCAATTGAGGGAAGGAAAGCCACAACATTAACATGTCTAAACTTGGACATGAAAATGTACATGCTGGCATAATCAAGCAAAGCTTCATCTAAGGAATCGCAATGGTTGCATGGTCGACAGTAAATGCCATGGCATCTTCCTCATACTATCAAGGACATTCTTACACCAAATATATAAAACCTTTTCACAAAGACTCTTGCAAACAAGAGAAAAGCTACAAGTTCTTTCTTCTTCTATTCACCATGGAATTTAAGCCAGACTATCCTTGGTAGCTAACATTTTAGAAATTGTATTTCAAACCATTCAAATCCTATTTCAAACATCCAAAGCTTCATTTAATCACAACCACCATCATGAAAGGACAAGATGGGACAAGTATTTTAAATTATTGCAAGCTACTACTGAATAGATTGAGTATCACGAGTACATCTATATGATAACACACCATCAAAGGTCCTGCACGATTAGGCTAGTAAAGATCAAGATATGTCATCCATTCAACTTTGAGTAGAAATGCATACCATACTTAATCACAATGCAAATGAAGGTGGAAGCTCTGTTAGGAGTAGAAGTACCTTGTTATATTGAATCCTTGACTAAATCTTAGTCATGTCTAATAATGATCATTTAGGACCATGGAATTTCTACTTCAAACGAAACAATCATGTTTTCAAATGTTGCTCACAATATTTAGCTGCCTTGCATGTTGCTAGTTTGGACCACAATTTGTTTTGCCAAACGTGGATAGCAACTTCAATCCGATTTTCCATTTCCAATTTGCAAATAAACACACCATAACCATCATCTTCTACAAGTACAACAATGTCGTGGTCGAGCACACAAAAATTTACTTAGTCAAAATAGGCAGCTCTCTCAACCTTGACTGGATCACAAATTCAAAGAGTTCATGCAAGAACACACACACACACACACACACACACACACACACACACACACACACACACACACAGTGTGTGTGTGTGTGTGTGAGGGATGAATACAATCACACATGAACACCAAATCTCCACATAAGGGAAATATACCATAACCATCATTTTCTACATCACTTGAGATGTGAAATGTCGAATGGACTTATTGATGTCTACTAAGTGTTTCTAGCCTAAAGAGAGAGCTTCTAGGTCTGCAATAAACTCCAAAGAAGATTAATTAGTGATTAGAATCACTATTAGTAACTTTCAAGGTGATTAAAGTTAGAGTGGAAAAGGTTGAAGATTTTTGGCTATGGTTGCCAACTAGACCTTGTGATGTTTTGACTTTCCCGACTTCTCATGATTAAGATTTGAGAGTTTAGACTATTAAAAAGTGGAATTTCAAATTTAAAAATCTATATCTTGTACCCTGACATCTTCCAGGAACCAATAAGGCTACAAACATCTCTACGCAAGAAGTGTCATATGCACGACAGTTATGCCTCATAAGTCCAAAATTGACCAAACACATTTAAAACTAGAGTAATTCAAAACTTGACATATGGGGACTAAGAAAAAAATCCTTAAGCTTTAAAAATAAAAACTTAAGAAGGAGAAGAAAATGTCAACTTGATGCGCCGCCCCCTCCCATCCTTTTCATCATCAATGGCACCATCTTCCTCTCTCCTCCCAATTAGGGAAAAACTAGAAAAAGGGAAAAAAAACCTAAATTCTCCTCCTCAATCTTAGCATAAGACTCCAACAATCTCCCCCTTTTCTTGGTTTGACAAGAGGTCCAAATGAAAGCAAGATCACTCGATAGCCATGCAAATCAATCATGGCATCTCTGGCAACCCTACTGGACGTCAAACATTAGATTGTCAGCATCAGATTGCATCTCAAAAGCTTCCATATAGCTGGATTGGAAAGATAACCTCCATAAAGAACTCTTCTTGGCCACAACACATGAGATCCCCCCTTTAATTAGCTAGAAATATGGAGCATGAGGAGCCGTTGAGTACACTATCCTGAACTATAGCCTAAACTAAGAGAAGAGACTCTTCTTGAACCAAGAGAGAAGAGCAAGAGGGAGAGAGGCAAGAGGAGCGAGAGAGAGAAAATTATTGTTGCAAAGATAAGGAGGATACTCTGCCGACTCTCAAAATCGAATCTCATCTCTTCTACCTTCACTCCCCTATAGAATCGAGACTCTACTTGATTTTTCTCTCAATTCTCAATAATTGCCATCTCCATCAATCCCATCATGATGACCCAAATATCTATTTTCAAAGTCTTCTCTAAAATCTCATGATCAAAGACCATGGCCCCAAAGAATAAGCTCCATCCGGACATGCTGTCCAAATATGGGATGACAGGCTGTAAGCCTATTTCAATTCCTTTGGAGCAGAATGTGAAGCTGAGCATAGATGCAGGTGAGCTTCTCGAAGACTGTACTATGTACAGACGCATAGTAGGAAGTTTGATTTATATGACTATTACCAGGCCAGATTTGAGCTATGCTCTTGGATTGGTAAGTCAGTTTATGCAGGCTCCAAGGAAACCACATTTGGATGCGGCTAGACGCATACTCAGGTATGTGAAGTCCACATTGCAGTATGGACTATTTTATGAGACTGGGGTTCAGATACAGTTGCATGGATATACTGATGTTGATTGGGCTGGTAGTATTTCTGATAAACGATCTACCAGTGGATATGTGTTCTCTTTTGGGAGTGCTGCAGTCACTTGGAGCAGCAAGAAACAGCCTACAGTTGCCTTGTCGAGCACAGAGGCTAAGTACAGGGGTGCAGCAATGGCTATATGTGAGGTAGCTTGGTTGCATAAGCTACTTTATGATATGCATCAGCCTATAGATGGGCCAGTTGTCATTTATTGTGACAACATAAGCTGTATACACTTAGCAAATAACCTAGTCTATCATGCTAGAATAAAGCACATTGAGGTGCATTATCAGTATGTGCGGGAGAGGGTTTTACTAGGTCTTATTGATCTAGTTTATGTCAGCACAGAGGATCAGGTAGCTGACATATTCACGAAGGCATTGGGCGGGCGCAGAGAAGCTGCGCAAGTTCAGAGACCTGCTTGGTGTGCAGGAATTGGGATTGAGCTCGAGGGGGAGTGTTGAGATATCGAGCTCCACTCGTGATATTCCAGGGTGACCGTTGTGCATTTATGTCACCGACTTGTTAGCTGTAGATGCGGTTGGTACACCACCCATGAATAATAGCTAGATGACAGCTATCCTTATCTACTCTAGTTCGTGGCTCAGTTAGTATGCCACCTTAGTTAGTTGAGTTTGGTTTGAGACCCATATATAGGGTTCTTCTATTTCTATGTACTTGAGTTCTTTTTGGCTTACACAACTAAGAAGAGGAAAACTGTTTTGAGCCTCCACCTTTGTGTGTATTCCCCCATTGTGCAAGCGAGAAAGCTACAAGTGAGACTCCTTCCTTCTCTCCCACAATCTTGACAGCTGTCATTTGGGCTCAGTTGAAAGATGTTGTATGCGGACGATACCTTCCGCCAACCTACCAGAGTGAATGAATTCTTCAAGCTCAAGCAGCTGGAATTAACCTTGGAAGCTTACTACTCAAAGTTTGTAACCTTACTAAAATATGGGCCACCTATCATGGATATTGCGCAGCAAGTATCCAAGTTTTGCCATGGCTTGAACACCCCTCTAAACCATCGTCTTGAAACAATGGGTCCAACAAACTTGCAAGATGAATTACTTAGAGCAACTCCAATCATCCAAGGACTTAAATCGGGCAGTTGTAGCAAAGATGATAACAGAGATCAAGATAAGAGATGCCACTTGTGCGGAGGGATAGGGCACATCCGTAGGATATGTCCCAACCATCGATGCTTTCACTGCAATGAGCTAGGGCATGTCCAAGTAGACTGCCCTTATATGGAGCCTCCTATGGGAGCTTTCGCTCAACTGCCAAGACCCTCAGACCGCTTATTGTTTCAAGCATTCCAAGCCGAGCATAATGGCTACCTCTCACATAGCCGACGCGTCATCCATATCTATGGGTGTAGTGAGCTTACCTCCATGCCGATAGAGTTACCTCCTCTCCCGCGCACTCCGGTAGCTCCATGATCCAAGTGCAAGCTTCAAGCACGCTCCATCCTCAAGCTCCACGCTCCAAACTCCATTGCCACGAGCAAGAGAAGAGAAGAGAAGAGAAGAGAAGAGAAGAAGAGAGGAGAAGATGGAGAGCTTCTCCTCCCTGGTCCCTCACCCTCACACACTCACTCCCTCACACTCTCACACTCCCTCTCTTAAGCATCTTCTCTTCTCCATCTTCTCCTCTCCATCTTCTCCACTCACACACCTTAAGAGGAGAAGATGGAGAAGCAAGCAAGAAGAAGAAAAAGAAGAAGAAGAAGAAGAGGAGAGCCACTTTTGGCCACACACAAGAATGAGCTTCTCATTCACTTTCAACTTTATATACAAAACCCTAAATCCCTTTTGGGCGGTCATCCCCTTATCCCCTTTTTTACATGGTCGTCTGTGGCCTAGGCCCTTTTTCCCATTGTCCTTTTATCTTCCTAGATTCCTTTCCACCACCCATCTACATTTACAAATTACACGGGTGAGAGCCGGACGCTCCTTGACTTAAACCATGATGCTCTTGCGCTCTTTTACAAAAGTATTGACTTGCCCTTTTCCTTGTGCACCTTTCTCCCTTATTTAGGACTTTTCTCCTTGTACATCTTTGTCTTCCGTTTTACTTTGCCTTGGCCTTTGTCTTCTACTTTAGATTTTTCAGAATTTTCACCTTTTTTCATTTGAGGGTTAACATTACCCCCTCCTAGACGAGTGCTAGTCCCATGGCACTCACCGTCGTAGGTAGAGGCTTTAGCGTGCACCGAAGACGTGGGTAGCAAGGACTTCTGTGGTTGCCATGGAGGAGTGTTGGTAGTGGTGGGGAGGAAGGTCGTTGGGGGCCTAGGTGGCTAGTGGTAGGGTTATTGGAGTTGGTGGTAGGGCTGGTCTTTGTGGGGATTGCACTGATGGAGTACAAGTGGTAGTTTGTTGGGGATTTTGCACATGACGATTCTTGGTGGGCTTGTAGGATGATAAAGGATAGGGATTCAGAGCTGAGTGTCAATGAAGAGTAAATGACACTTTCGTTGGAGTCTTCAATACCTGCAATTGAAAACCTCTCCTAAGTGGTCTCTCCCTAGGGGTAGTGCTAGTCTTCTCTATCGTGCACAAGACATAGTTTAATTAGTTTGGGAGACAAGTCAAACTCTAAGCAAGCTGAGAGTATTGTCCTGCACTTGAGGACCCAAACTGTGTATGTATTTTGGTACAGATATTATGTGAGTGCTCGTGCATACTTAGATATTACATAGTTAGAAGACCGCGAGCTGGTTTCTCATAACGAAGTGTGGATGAAGCAAAGTTGTCCATGTTGAGAAGAAGTACATGTGAAGGTATATGTGGCATCCTTTGCATTGTGATGGCACAACGTAACATAATTGAACATAGGGACACTGCACTATTGGTAGTAGCTGATAGCTATTGGAATTGTGTGATGAGGACAATGTACTTTTCATGGCCATTCGTGCAATGCTTACCACAATTGATTGCAATGGTATTAAGGCAGAGTGCAAGAGGGAATCGTGTGAATGGGTCAAGGTGACAGGTCTAACCATAGACGAGACAAGCTCCCTAGGTATGTCTTTCCCTTGATGTGCCTTGAACTATTGTGGGTGATGCTAGGGGGCTAGGGGACTAGGGACGGAGCCAGCCGACCAAGATCACTGGACGCACCTAATTTGAGGACCCCTAGGTGCGGTGCTGTGATCGTGGGTGCTTCTTATCTTTTCGTTCTCTTCTTTTCTTTTCTCTTTTTTTTTTTGACTTTCCTGAGTATAATCATTGCAATATGTTGAGGCTATCAGCCTTTCAATGGGTTGGGAGATGTCAAGCTTCGAAGGCTCAGGAAACGGATATTACAGTGATGATTCTGCCCTAGCCTCGTTGTTAGAGAAGCCATTGTTGAGATGGGGAGATACACTTGAGTTATTGCAAACCTCTTTGCGACACGCGATGTTGATACGATTGAGGTAACAACCATTGTGAGCTCCTGTAGAGCTTGACCCAAGAAGAGAGCGTAGCCCATGACTATGCTTTGGTTCATGCGATGTGGGCACTTGCATGGTGATTTTTCATTTTCGGCAGTGTGGCTTTGTTGCGATTCTTTGTGAGGTTGGTGGTCTTGCGATGACTTGGGCATTGAACACGTTTGCACAAAGACCTGTGTCCTGCATCCACTTGTCACTTCATGAGAGTATATGCAAGTTGCATGCGTCAAGTATAATGAACAAATGCAATCATGTTAAGATAGAACTTTTCAAAATGCTATGATGCTGATTGTAGTGCCTATTCCAGTGCTTGTTAAAGACGTGGCATATATTAACAATAGGGAAGGGAAGTGTGTGTACAAGTGGAGAGCTTGCCCCTTTAATCATCAAAAGACAAAAGGTTATGGCAAGATGGCTTGTTAAGATGCTTGTATATCATAGGGGCTACTTGATTTGCACAAGGTGGGGTGATTCCGGGTGGTTAGGCGACTGAGGCTCTGCTAGTGAGGGGCTCCTGTGAGGTTGGGCAAAGAAGATGTCGACCGGGACCTGAATGGTGTAGTCTCTAGCCGCAACCGTTTCCAAAATGCTTTTGAACAATGCATCGAATTCTTCCTTGTCTCGAGCTGCCCTTTCTGCTTTTGAGCACCTGGTGCCCGAGCGTCTATTGGGGGCTTGCACAACCGGTGTTGCCACACCTTGTGTGCTTCTTTGAGCTTCTACTCCCCTAGATTGGGGATTCTTCGGCCTACGTTCGGGGCGGTGTCGCTTGGGACCTCGTTTCTTTGCATACCTTTTGAGGATAGGCACGTAGCGCACTGACGGAGGAGCTTGTGCTGCATGTTCCCTTCCACAGTGGAGAGCATCTCTGTAAGCCAGCTGCCCTAGGCGCTCCATGTCTTGCTTGTAGGGGGACCTGCAAAATGCGAACCAAGGATTAGGCCTTGATATAGGATAAAACCATTCGCATGAAAGGGATTATAGTGTGGGTTATCAAGCGCATATGATGAGAAGGGGAGAGGTGAGACATGCAGTGGTTGTAGTAGAGGGATGGCCCCCATGATGATGTTCATTTGTCCTGTAGCCATTTAGCCGATCATGGCTCATGCTAAGTTACTTGGGCTAGTTGTCATGGAGTGGGGCAGGGCTCATCCTCGGGATGGTACCCTATCTACACCATCTGAGATGTTGGTCAGGGCTTCCTATGGTGGTAATGAGGGTTGCATGCCCTACACCTAGAGGTGGAAATGGTCACACAACTTCTAAATGTGTGGTGAGAGGAGGACCTGAGGAGCTTAGCCTATTGAAGCCAACTCTTCTCCTTGCGCTTGACTATTATTGCTTGTGTGTGTTGATAGTGTCTATACAGGGTCACAAAAGTCATTGTTTATTTATATACATATCTATGAATCCATGTCACTTCACGAGGATAAAAGCCAATTCTAGAACTCCGGATTGTACTCGAGCGTGGCACACACATCTAGTACTCGTGACAGCTTACTCAATACTGATAGATATTTTGTTACATCGAGTAGCATGGAACCTTGTTCGAGTCTACTGGAAATATGTAACTCCTCCTCAGTGAGAACCTTATCAAACAGAGAGTTCTCTTGGCTAGTTTCAGCTAAGTTCGTACCCTGAATGGAAGTCAGCACTCGAAGGGAAGTTGGTGCCACATAGGTTGAGTCTTGTTGAGACCGCCATTTGGCCAAGCGCTCCTCTGAGACTGTCATGATCTGGATTCCCAGTTCGGCCATTGCAACACGGTTTTCACACCAATGTTGTTCAAATTGACTTCGACCCTCTGACAGTTGCTTTAGTTACTCGATCTCTGAGAGATTTGGTTGGCAGAGCACATCATTGAATGAGACAGTTAAGTGCAGTTCATCGGCTTCCTCGTCAGAGATGAGTCGCAATCGTTCATACAGAAGCCTGTTATAGTGCTCGTCAAGATATTCTTGCTCTTCTCAGGATAAGGGAAATGGCAAGTATTCTTCGAGTTGCTCTTTAGGGAATGCGCCCATGTCTGCCAGGACATAGACACGTGCGAACACTTTGAGCTTAGCATCCAACTCAGTTAAGCATTCTGTGACACTTCTATGTTCAACGAGGGCTTGCTCGGTTGCTATCTCATGCAAGGTTCTAGGAGTTTGCTTGGGCTTTAGCGTAGCTGGGGTGCTCACGCTTTAGCATAGCTGGGGGCTCAAGCCTAGACGAGCAAGTTTGACCAACGCTAGGATTTCTTATGCTCTTGGGGTTTTCATCTTTCTTCTGAGGCTTCATTATTGGGTCATGATTCTCCTTGGATGTGACTGGTATAGGTTTGTCACCTTGTTGTGATAGCGTTGTATCCACTCTTGATTGGTCAATGCAAGTTCTATTGTTGGTGGATTGAGTGTTGCAAGCAGCCATTGATGGTAATGACTGCTTTGATTTTTCAGAGCACACGGATGTGTCTGAGGTTTCACCGCTATTAGGAGAGACATCAATGGGTTCCTTGATGGATGGACTTGATGCTTTATTCATAAGCTCTCCAACGCTCTTCATCTCAATGTTCTTGGGGTCCATAACCACTTGCAACTATTGTTGTTTTCGCTGTTTTCTCCTATTTTTCTTGGTCAGTGAAGGTGCATCTCTCAACAACTTAGGACCCTGGACTAGGTCAACCGTTGATGTGCTTGGCTGGGCCTCAGCATTCTCTTTCTCTAGTGTGTCCTTATGGGACATGGCCGTGGCCTACTGAATAGCCTCGCTAGATAGTGAGAGCACAACTGCCTCCCTTTTTAGAGAGTCTAGCTCTTCAGCCAACTCCCGTGTGTTTAACTCCTCTAGCCTAGGCTTTAGGTACTTTGAAAGTGCTGGAGTTGTCGAGAAGTTGGTTGCGACACCTCCTCCACAGGTAAACTACTTAGGACATGTTCCACAAGGGGCTTTGTCACGGCCAAGGGCTATGATTGCTGTGATCCCTGATTGGAAGTAGTAGCAGCTAGTTTAGTGGACTGGCTACCCTTGGTGGATTGCGGTGTCAGGTCCCTAGGGCGATCGGAAGTGGTCGTGTCTTTTGTTGCCCTTTGAGCACTCATCTGTGTGTATATTGAGCATGAGTTGATCTAGTCACATTATGTTGCTCAGGCCTATCCTTGGGCCGAGAGCTACGGATGGTGTCATGTCCCACCTCTTGGACATTTGGAAGCTTAGATGGAGATAGAGATTGGGATTGAGTAGTCACCCTTGACGATTACTGTAGTGCTTTCTATGTCTGTTTGGGAAAAGAGGGTGTAGGAGATCTAGGACTCTTAGGTGGACTTGGCACTGGTTGAATGATTTGCTCAAGGCTATTAGACGATTGCGCCATTTGCTTTATTGAGCCATCAGCCTTGCCATGAGCAATGTTGTGCCCATGATGCCTATTATCCTCTTGGGAAATCAAAGGCTTTTTGGGCACTAATGGCTTTTGTGCACGCTCAATGGTTACATATGACATTTGCTTATTAAGCATGCTAGGCTGAGGCTCTTTCTTTCAAACACTCATGTTTGGTTTCTTGCCTCGAGACCTAGAGTTTCTCTTAGATTTCCTCCTATGCTTCGTTGCTTCTGATGCAATCTGGCCTTCAACTAATAGAGGTGGTTTAGCAAGGGGTTTTGGTATCCAAATTCATCAGTTACCTGGGTAATACCCTTGAGCACGTAGCAACGCTTTGGATATCCATCACGGCGTTGTGCTAACCCTCCATCGATGTCTTTGTCTATAAGGCTTGGGCTTCTTTTGGGGTCTTCTACGATATTTGTAAGTCCAAAGCCCATCCTTGGCATTGTCTCTTGACCTTCTTGTTTCAGGCATGGCCTCACTCACTGGTTCTCGTTGTTCGACCTGTGCTTGTATCAACTCTTCCAACAAGTCCTTGCTCTCGCTAGTAGGCTTGGCTGTTATGTCAGCACCTTCCTTGCCTTTCCCTCGAGGTTCGATGAGGTCACCCTTGGTAAAGGTTGTGACTATCCTCACACATGCTAGTGTCAGGTGTATCCTCTGTGCTACATAGTCAGCCTCACACTTGGTCGCCCTTTTGAAGGGTCTTCGTAGGAGGGTTTCCTTCCCGTAACCAGCACTATTTGGAGAAACATGAAATAGGATAGGCAAGCTTTTAATTTCAATTGTCGCAAGGATTTTGCACTTCCCTATGAGTGCTTGTGGATGTCTCTCATAAGGGCTAAGAGTTCCACTAGTCGATGTGAGCTCTGGTTGGCCTAGTAGGATCCATGATTCATAGGTTAAGAATTTAAAATCTTCTTCATTAATCAGAGCATTGATAGTATGCTCTCTTTTTGCGGTGAGTTTGACCCTAAGATAAGCAGGTGGTACTATGTCTTCATCTTCCAGGTCTTGGCTCGTAAATCTAAGCCTTCTGACAGATGCCCTTGAGTCCGCAACTGCATGACCAGATGTGGATTCTCCACTGATGTCTTGGAGCATTAGTGCAGTGCTATTCAAGAAGCATCTATCATCAGGACTGTCATATCTAGTCATTATCACTGTTGTAGCTTGATCTTGTTGCTTTCCGTTTTGACTACATGCAGTCTGAATGCAACACGTATGTGTTTTTACAGTGTGGCCTTTTTGCCCTTGTTGGCTAGATTGGCCCATTAAGGTTCTAGGGTCTTTGTTCATCTTTGTTCGGGTATGGGATTTTGGTTGCTCTTTTACAAGTGAGGATCCACGCTGGTGTAGTACCATTACTACACTAGGGTCTAATTTGGAGGACCCATCACGGCACGCGTTTTCTCTCCAACCTACATGGGGGAGGGTCTAAACACCATGCGCAATTTGGAGGACCGTTTATAGCTAAATTTTGAACTACTTGCCCTAAGTTTTAGCTCAGTGATAGACCTGTGATGTGCCTTTAGCTCTACGTAGCCTTTGGGGTCAATTTCGAGGTTTAGATGTGTCAAAATTTATGTTCTAGATACCTGTCCAATTTTGATAGTTTTCTATCCGATTCTTAGAGGTCTGATTTTTAGGAGTCTGATTATCAGAATCAGACATCTAATTTTGGGTTGGTTCGATCGGCCCAATGGTCCGATTTTGGTCACGTCCGATTCTTGCAGTGGTCCGATTCTAGGAATCGGATCGGACAGGGTGGCCCGATTCTAGTAGTTGGACGGTTCAACTCTGGGAGTCGGATCGAACAAGTGGTCGGATTTTTACGCTAGGACCAATGGTCCGATTTTGACACGTGGTTCGACTCTGGGACTGGTCCGATCCTGGGGGATTGGTTTAATCCTGGGTGGTTCGACTCTGGGTGGTCCGGGTCTGGGCTCTAGGTGGTCCGACTCTGGATGGTCTGGACTCTAGGTGGTCCAACTCTGGGAATCGGATCGAAAAGGTGGTCTGATTTTTGGAGTCAGACGGTTCGACCCCGGAGCGAGGGCAGTCCTATTCTAGGACTCGGATGCACTGGTCCGACTGCATGATCGACGGCCCCAGAGCTGCACGCGATGCTTTAAACTGGCGTCTACTTCACCAAATTGCGCTGAGCCGCCTAATTAAATGCAAAGCCACACAGGGGAACACCTGGCATAGCTAGAAATAGTGTGGCGCTTGAATCGACCACCACGCTGACGATCTCCCCGCGGGTCTCTCTCTCTCCCTGGCTCTCAAGCTCACTCTCTTCTCAGAGGGCCGGATGTCAAATGTGGCCTGTCTTGGTTCCTTGGGCCTCTTATTACCCCATTCTAGCCTGCTGTGACCTCAGAGGTTAGTCCCTCATACTCTTCCAGCCAAAAATCTGGATCTCTGCCCCTATTTCCTTGTTCCAGCCTGCTATACAGCAATAGAAAACCCTACTATTTTCCTTCTTTTTTCCTATCCTAACCTTAACCTAATGCAACAAAAATCAAAAACCAAAGATGGAGATGGATTGTCCTACTCTAATATTCAACAACAAATCAAAAACATACTTGCTAAGAAGATCGAATTTCTCTTCAAACTCCCTCGCTTTCTACCTATCTACCTCAAGCACCGGTTCGGGAAAAACCCTACTTCAATGCTCGATTCGAAGCGTGAAAGCACTTAAGGCTTGAATTCGTTTGTCCCGGCAACGGAACCAAAATGTGGGAGCTTTCGCTCAACCGCCAAGACCCTTAGACTGCTTATTGTTTCAAGTGTTCCAAGCCGAGCACTAATGGCTACCTCTCACATAGCCAACGTGCCATCCATATCTATGGGTGTAGTGAGCTTACCTCCATGCCGATCGAGTTACCCCCTCTCCCACGCACTCCGGTAGCTCCATGATCCAAGGGCAAGCTTCAAGCATGCTCCATCCTCAAGCTCCACGCTCCAAGCTCCATTGCCACGAGCAAGAGAAGAGAAGAGAAGAGAAGAGAAGAGAAGAAGAGAGGAGAAGATGGAGAGCTTCTCCTCCTCAGTCCCTCACCCTCACACACTCACTCCCTCACACTCTCACACTCCCTCTCTCAAGCACAAGCTCAAGCAAGCAAGAAGAAGAAGAAGAAGAAGAGAGCCACTTTGAGAGGATAACAACTTGATTTCTTTTCCCCCATTGGTGTCGGCTTGAGCAAGAGGGAGAGAGAGAGGAGAAGAAGAAGAAGAAGAAGAGGGAGAAAGAGAGAAGAAGAAGAAGATGGAGAGAGACTCTCTGAGGGATCCCATTCCTCTTTCCCTCCTTAGAGGGTGACCACACGTGTTGCTTTTCTCCCCATCTTCACGCGAGATTAACCCCCATCTCCCCGTGAGTTCAACCCCATCACAATCAAGAGGAGTCACCTTCGCACACCATTTCTCCGATGAGAGAAAGAGAGACAAATTCGTAAGCTGAAAGTATGGCCCCAAAACAGAGGGAGACATGCACCAATGGTAATCCTGCATCCAACAACGGGGCCACTGGCCAAGGTATTTCTATGAATACGAATACAAAATTGGGTATGGATAATTTATATCCGAATATCTAGGTATTAATTGCCATCTCTGCTATTCATTGAGACATAGGTTATATCACCTTGGCATGCGCATGAGTTCATTTTAATAAGTAACCCGAGATTATTTTTCAATAGTTAATGAGTTCGTAGGGGATTTTAGGAATTTCTTTCTATAACCATAGATGACCATGCGTAGATTTATTTATATGACGCATTGAGGTTCGTACAAATCATTGTATCCGAATACAATCATTGCATCCAAATGCTATGCGACAAAAATCATAAGTAGCATAAAAAGCATATAAGGCTACTTAAGGGTTATGCACATAGACGGTGTATGCATGGGAAAGATTATATGAAACACACATTGATGGTACACAATTTAATCTTGCATTAAAGTCTTGTGAATATCACAAACTATTAATTTACTGGGATCTCAAAGCTGTGCATAGCTAGTACAAACAACAATCATTACGATTAAAACTACGATGCCTCGAGATCCATTGATAGAGACTATTTTATCAATCCTATTTAGGGTTGGGCTAGATGCAACAACAACTCTAGGGCAAGGGAAGAGCTCAAGGATGAGGAAACCCTAAGTCAAAGGAAAGGCGAAGTCTTTTTTACTTGTTGAAGAAGTCTAAGTTATCGATAAATGTAAGTGGCCTATAGAAATTATGCCTTATACATTCTTTGAATCCTTAACATATTCCTTAGTCGAAAGAAGGGTGTGTTAAGTAAATTTTGCATGCAATTGCTTAGATCCCAAGGGGGAGAGAAAATACACGAGGGAAAGCTTATCGCACCTATTCCTACAATGTCAAAAAAGGATATCATTGTTTTGTTGATTGATTTAACATTGTCCTAAATGATTTTTACATTAAACGGATTGTTGGGATGTGTTTTGGATGATTACTCCAAGTGCTTGTGCTTGATGGTAAATGCATGGCAGGGGTCTGTGATGACAAATTGCCATGGGAATAAAGGAATGTTTTCTTGGGCAATGATATTAGGGCTGAATGCCTTGTTTGTTCTTGATTCCTAAATGGATTAATTAAGGAAGGATAATATGCACAGGTGGATCATCTCCAAGTTCTCATCGCGGACTACCCCGAGAGGGCACTGCTCGATTAACGGGCCGAAAGTTGAGTGGTGAAAGGGCCAAGCAAAGAAGTTGTGTCTCACTCCTAGGTCACATGGGGGTAGGTAGAGCATTGGAAGATCCTATTCTAGATAAAGGATAGAAATTATGGTGCCATGTGATTTGAAACGGGTACTTCTATTGGATAGAAGGGATACATAATTCTCATGTATGGATAGGAGACAAAGAGTAATTGGAAAATAAGTTAAGGAACTTGTTTGCCAAAAGGACTGCTTGCGCTATTTTTGTGTCTGTGCCATAAGTTACGTGAGCGAACCCTATTCCCTAAAGGCTTAATTAATGAAGCTGATTTTTAGTGTCACATATAAATGTGATAGGACCTAGTTAGAAAACTAAAGCTATTAAGGGAAGCAGGTGAGCGAGACTCCCAATGGGTCCCTCCTACAGTAGGGTGGTCCTAGAGAATTGGGAGGCTGAAATTTTGATCAAACCAACGGAGGGCTAAAATTTTGATGGAAATTTTTCAATTTTTAAATCTCTCAATCAAAGGGATTAAGCTCAGCAATCAGATAGTTGAGAGAGATGAAGAATTAAAGAGAGATACCTTGTATATAGTTTGATGAAGACTTGAATAATGCCAAGTGCTTGAATAAGACTTTGGTTTCTCAATGTTGATGAAATAACCTTCAATCCTCATTGCTTGAATGCTTGAAAGCAATCTTGAAGCCTTAGTAGCTTGATATTGAAACCTTGAACTTGTTTCCCCCAAATCTTGACTTCATGGAAGCTCTTGAGGTCGATCTTTGCAATTTCTTCAAAGAATATTCATAAGGATGAATGTAGGGATAAAATAATAAAGTATCTTCAAGAAATTTGAGAGAAACTGAGTTTGAACTCAAGCTTTCATGGCTATCCATAGACTATATATGAAGGTTTCAAGAGAGTAAAAGGATGAGAAATAGAGCTTTATTTTGGAGTTTAGACATCAGAGACTTGAAGCATACTATGTGAATCATGATTTAGAAGCACAAATGCTACTCAAGAGATGAAGAAATAAAGAATAATTGAGGTGGAAAATCAACATAATTTTCATTCTGATTTATGCACACATGGTTGTCTACATAGTGGGCAAAATGGTATGCTACATCTAGGGTTTGAAGTCTAGAAGGCCATTATGCATACCATTGTTGAAGGGAAGAAAAGATTAGTGAAGAAGAAGAAGAGTTCTATTGAAAACTCCATGGAAGCTTGACAAAAGCTTGAAGAAAAGGGAAAGAGAAACCTCTCTTTGAAAAGTAACCGTAGTTTGTTTTTCTCCTAAGTCCAATTAATCCCTATTTTACCAAGTTATATTCAAAATAGCCTATAATGGATGCATGGCCTACTATTTTAGCCATAATCTGGCTAAAACTCTCCAAGGTATTTGTCAAAGCTCTAAGTTTAATCTCTACTCTAAGTAGAATGCCTACAAGTACTTGCCATGTAGCTCCTATACATGTTGTACAAGATTTAATGGTGGAAAGTTGAAGAGAACCTATTTGAAAATGAGAAAATCAAATTGATCAAAAGCCTAAGCTCTGATACCACTTGACAAGGTGAGAGCTAAGAGGTGAGAGAAAAAAGAACAAAGGAGAGAGAAAATAGGAGAGAGAATAAGCAACAAGGAGAGAGAAATATGTTAGAAGTATAGCATGGAAACCTTGAGTAAGCAAGGGTGCATGAGGAAAGCTAAGGTGTGAATGAACTAAAGAGCCAAGGAAATTCTAATCTTAGCCCACAATGAGGCTATATAAATAGCATGGAGTTCACTCTCAAGCATTGAGAGAGTGTACCAGTTGTATCTTGAGCAACTTACTAAGCAATATTTTCTTCTTGTACTTGAGATCTCTCTCCCCCTCATGTACATAGCTTTATGCTCTCATTTTGATCTTACCACATGGTATCAGAGCCATCTTTGATCAACTATACTTCCCTAACTCCATTGTGACCTAAGTCCACGAGAGGACCTCATTATTCTCACTTTATCTTCTTCTCAACCATTGCCAGTTTTGATCACCAGCTAGTGAATGACCTAGGGAGAGGAAAGGAGGTAATATCTCCATTAGGTTTCTTCTAGAAACTTTTTTTCCCACCTCATGGTGTAGTAGCATGGTACATCATGGGATGACATTGGGCATGTATGAGCTCAACATTGCATGCTTTCCAAAATGGTGCAAATTTGGACAACATGGAGTTTAGTCAGTTGTTGTGGGCTAAGGGGGCACAATCATATGTGCCACTATGGGGTTTTGTTAGTGCCCCAAGTTGGCTATCCAACCCTAAAAGGGTTTCTTGAAATTCCTTCTCAATTTCTCATAAAGAGCAAAACCCTATCTATGGGTTCATGACCTACTCGCTCGAGCCGTTTTTGCCATGGTAGGTTCTTAGTAGCCCATCAAGAGATATCCTAGACAATGTTGTTTGGGATTCTGTGGAATACCTAAGAGTTTGCTATTTGGGCTCACTTGAGTCTACCTTGTAGTGGAAGTTCCAGCCGTCCCTACAAGGATCAACTTGAATTTTAGATTCCTATTATTGGTCAAGTCACCTAACGATCAATTAGTGATAGTAATTTGAGTTCCCACTTCTTATAGGATTACTCAAACTGAAGTAGACTTGCATTGCACTTGGTTCAAAGAGAATGGGAGATGAGGGGGAGTGTAGTACCTTGACCCTTCTGCCCATGAGGCAAAATCCCATTCCGGTCCCCTAAAATGATGCAAGTCGCGTTTCCTAAATAGTGGTCATTCCTTTACCTATTTATAAACGTAATTTTTTCTTTTGAGAAAAGCTCTTAGCCTACCAAGACCACCAGTCGGTAGGCTTGGACCCATCGGGGATTCATCCACCCACTTCCCTTCATAGAGTATTTTAAATTGCCTAATTACCTACCACTTTAGGTTTGACATATAAAAATAGTTTCCTTGATTATCTCCTGATACAGGTTCGTTACATGTCTTTATTTCATGACACAAAAATAGCGTGAAGCAATTCTTTCTCAATAATTTTTTTAAGAAAAATAAATTTTTACAATGTTTCATGTCCTAACTGGACAGAATATCAATCCGAATGTATTATTCTCACTAAGTTGAGTTCCTATACTAGTGTTGGAAGTTCCAGAGTACTATTTGGGTTTAAAGGGTAATTGACAATTCATAAGGGTCTAAGGAGTTTGTAACTAGAGGCCCCCTAGTATCCTCATCTCCTCATGCCAACTAGAATTCCTTGCAACATGAAATTCCGCATCGTGATTGGGCTATACTCATTAACACAAAAACAAAACCCCGTTGGATTAGGTTTTATTCACGCTGACCTTGGGGAGATCTAGCGTTATCAAAAAACACTACCTTAGTCAGCGTTCTGTGCCCATTAGAATATTGTCTCAATTGGCGATCTGTACCCGATTATTCATCTTTTAACCTGATAATTTAAGAAACATCGGCACTTCATTTACAACCATAAATAGCTTACTTCAAATGCATTATACACATACTTTCAACGAATTTATTTCCAAGACAAATCATTTTCCTAGAATGATAGTATTAGGGCTAAACTTGGCATAAGTGGCAATATCTTCCAATAATCCTCTCGCATTACTCTTCCCCCTAGGATCTAACTCAAGATAAACTTAAACAAGAATTTATTTTTCCTAGAATTCTATTTTTGAGAGCAAATCTTGTGATGATATTTTTCTTTTTATTAATATAGTCATGTGGGTCCTTGTCTAGTGATAATTCATTAGTTCCAAAATTCTTGGATATTTTTATTATGAAAATTATTTTAATAATTTCATTGCGATACATTTTTTAGAGAATTAGCATTCATTTTTATCGATTAGAGGTTCCATTAGTTCAATACAAATCAAAATTTTAACTTTATAAAAAATATATATAATTGCAAAATTCTTAGTCCCTAAATCTAGTTCTTGGAAAACTTCTATTTTGATGCAAAAAAATCATAAATTCTTTTGAGAACTATAGTATCTTCCTTGCATCCTATTCCTAGTACATATCGTACAAACACAAATTATTCCTTGGAATTTGAGGTTGAGAATTACTCTAGGATTTTCTATGCAAGAGATTTAAAAAAAAAGTCCTATTCTTGGGGTGTCAGTGGGCTGAAATACCCTGGTTTTTTTCTGCAATTTAGTGCAGAAAACTATCATAAACTGTTACGGACTGAACTTAGTCAGTCATACTTATTGGACTGTAGGGAGTCACGCACTTGATGACAGTCTATTGCATCATGGCTAATGCACATGGGACTGACAATATCACTCAGATAGTTGGAGAGAAGTTGGATAATAAGAACTTTACATTATGGAAATTCAGAATGAAAAACTTTCTGGTTGGCAGAGGTTATTGGGATTTATGTACAGGAGATGAAGTTGCTCCTGAGTTGCCTGCACACAATCCAATAAATGAACAGAAAAGAGCCTACAGGCTATGGAATGAAAGAGCCTGCAAGGTGCTGCATTGGTTTTCCTTATGTATATATGATGCTATGGTAATTCAAATCACTGGATGCGAGACTCCAAAGGATGCTTGGGACATATTGATGAAAAATTATGGAACCATGACACATGCAAGAAAGATCCAGTTGAAACAGCAGTTCAACAACATGTCTAGGAATGGCAATATCCCACTTGGTGATCTAATCACCTCAATGCCCAAGAAATAACGCAGCTCTCCCAAATCCTTCATCTCAAACTTCTGCTTCAATAGCATTTTCACATTCAATAGCATTTTCACATGAAGGATATCCTCATCAT
Organism: Lygodium microphyllum; assembly: GCF_053477565.2. Taxonomy (NCBI): domain Eukaryota; kingdom Viridiplantae; phylum Streptophyta; class Polypodiopsida; order Schizaeales; family Lygodiaceae; genus Lygodium; species Lygodium microphyllum. The sequence continues at coordinate 73,799,512 of NC_141138.1, read as the reverse complement.
TATCACTTGTCATAATCAAATCATCAACATAAATGACAAGTAGCATAATACCTTTCTTTGTTTTTCTCACATAAAGTGAGAAATCTGCCTTGGAAATTTGAAAGCCAATAGTGACAAGATACTGTCCTATCTTGTCAGACCATGCTCTAGGTGCTTGCTTCAAGCAATACAAGGCTTTCTTCAACCTGCAAACAAACTCAGGATGAACAACATGCACATAACCTGGTGGCTACTCTATATATACCTCTTCTTACAAATCACCATGCAATAAGGCATTCTTTGCATCCATCTGATGTAAAGACCATTCCTTTGATGCAGCCATAACAATGACTGCTCTTACGGTTGCCATCCTTGCAACCGGACTGAATGTTTCTTCATAATCAATGCCATATGTTTGTGCATACCCCTTGACTACTAATCTTGCCTTGTATCTGTTCACAAAACCATCTGCATTGTGCTTCACCTTATAAACCCACTTACAACCAATTACATTCTTATCTTTAGGCAAAGGTACTAATTCCCATGTAGCATTTGCTTCCAAGGCATCCATTTCTTCAGGCTTTCTCCCATTTTTCTTTTCCCATGGCTTGCTCAAAAGAAGTGGGTTCTGGTTCTTGTATAACTTTGACTATATAGGCATAGTGAATGGCTGTAAATCCATCATATTTCAGCCTATCCACAGGATACCTAGCTCTGGAAGACCTGCGCAAAGTAGGTTCACTCTCAGGTGCTCTCAAAACATCCATGGTCTTCCTTACACCAGGTGTAACAATAGAAGGAATACCCAACTCATCATCAATGCTATGTTCTGAGCCACTGGATTCACCATCCACATAAGAGTGACCTGCATTCACATCAAACATGGGTTGATCTACCTTCTCTTTTCCTTTTCGTGAAACCTGCATACCACTATCTACATTGTTTTGAGGAGATTCTCTTGATCTCAATCTGCCTGTCCATGGCGAAGAATGTGAACCACTATTAGAGGACACTCCAGGTCCACTAATATTTTGTGACTGTTGTTGTGAATTATGTGTAGCATTACCATTTTGTGCATCTACATCATCAATCACATTTACTGGTTTATACCAACTACTCATCTCATCAAAAACAACATCTCTGCTCACTGTAAACTTACGAGTAGAAGGGTTATAGAATCTATACCCTTTCTGCTGCTGCAGAGAGTAACCAATAAAGATGCACTTCTCAGCTTTTGGATCCAACTTGGATCTCAACTCATCTAGCACATGACCATAGGCAATGCAACCAAAAATCTTCAAACGAGAAATATCTGGTTTCCTACCAGTATACCTCTCCTTTGGAGTCATCCCATGTATTGCTGCAGTGGGAATCCTGTTCATTATGTAGACTGCTGTAGCAACTGCTTCAGCCCAGTAAAAATCTGGCAAGTCTTTTTCGTTGAGCATGGCACAAGATACCTCTCCAATATGCCTGTTTTTCCTTTTTGCAATTCCATTTTGTTGTGGGGTATGACTGCATGAATATTGATGCTTTATGCCATGCTCCTACAGGAACCTTGCAAACTCATTTGAGAGGTACTCTCCGCCTCCATTTGACCTTAGGCATTTTATTTGCAAGCCTGTTTCTTTTTCAACCATAGCTTTAAGAGTTTTGAAATGCCCAAAAACTTCACTTTTCTTTTTCATAAAATACACCCAAACTTTTCTGCTATAGTCATCAATAAAAGTGACAAAATAATAATAGCCTCCAAGAGATGCAGCTTTAGTAGTCCACACATCAGAGTGGATTAATTCAATGGCTTCTTACTCTCTTGAACATGTCTAGGAAATGGTTTCCTTGCCTGTTTTCCAAAGTGATAGGCTTCACATACCTTATGCATTTCTGCAACCTTGAATTTAGGCAATCCTACAACAATATCTTGGGCTTGCATTGATTTAAGTCATTGTACATTAACATGACCAATGCGTTTATGCCAGATATCAATATCTGCAACTACACCGGTCCCATGTGCAAACATTGCTACACTCAATTCAGGCATGTCTGCATCCAACCTAAACATTCTGCCCTTCTTCTTTCCTTTTTCTATCAAGCGACCTTTATTTTTCATATCCTCAACAAAGCATCCATGAGAATTAAATCTGACCTGCAAGCCCTGCTCAACCATTTGACAGCAGAACCAGATTTTTGGTGATATTCGGGACATGAAATACATCCAACAGGTATTTCTTTTTTTCATCCTGCATAGACAAAGGAATTTTTCCAATCTGCACAATAGGATGTGTAGTATCATCATCAGTCTCCATAAATCTTGGTTTTCCATTTTCCTTGCATCTTGCATCCATTCTGCATGACCTGTCATGTGGTTTGATGCACCTAAGTCAACATACCACACATCGTTGCTTTCTTTTGCACTTTTCACAGAATTGGTCATGTGCTGCACCATAAACAAATGCTCATTTCTATCATCACCCTGTCTACTAGAAGATGCATAATTCCCTTGTTGCAATTTTCCATTCATGATGTCATTTTGCTTTTTATAGCGGTCTTTAGCCATATGACCTATTTTACCACAATAGTAGCATTCAACATTGTTGTTTACATTTTGGCCTCTTTGCCATCTACCACGACCTCTTTGGCTCCCCCTGCCTCTAGAGTTACCACGTCCTCCTCCATAGGACTGGTTTTTTTGAGTTTGCTACATATTCTGATTTCTACCACGGCCTCCAGATCGGCCTCCTCTACCTCTGCCTGTACCTCTTCCAGCATTTGAGTAGAAGACAGTTTCTTTTGAAGTTCCTCCTGAAGAATATGCACCGCCATTTCTCTACTCCTCAGAAATTAAAAGAGCAATCAACTCCTCAAAATCAAGAAATCTTTCACGGACGGAAATGGATGTTCGGAACTGTGCATAATCCTTTCCTAGACTATTCAAGGTCACAGAAACTAAATCATCATCTTCCACTGGCGACCCAATGGAAGCAAGTGCATCTGCAATCTTCTTCACCTTCATGTGGTAGTCATTGACGCTCATACTTTCTCTTTGCACATTGTGCAACTCTTGCTTGAGCTGCATTTTCCTAGCTTGCGTATTTGTGCTATACATTTTTGACAAAGTATCCCATGCCTCCTTTGGCGTACTTGCATCCTGAATATGCACAATCATAGAGTCTGAAATACTAATAGACAGCCAGTACATAACTTTTCTGGCTCTCTCATGCCATCCTTTAAATGCCTGCATTTGCTATTGATTGGGAACATCAGGAAGAACTGGTTCTTCTTCATTTCCTACAACGAATTTCCAATATCCTTTTCCCATAAGGAAATTTGTCATTCTAAACTTCCATGCTTGGAAGTTGTTCTTGTCAAGCTTTTCAGTGACAATCTGTAAAAGAGAATCAAACACCATTATAGAACACTACAAAAAAATCTGTCATTGCAAAAAACATAGCTTCAGCCTCACAAGGGCAAATCTGCAAAACAGACGAAAGTGGTATTTGACCACATAGTCATTTCCTAGTGACAATTTTGCATCCACAGGCAACAAGGATGATTCTGTAACTCCCAATGTCTCTGTGCACAGGCATACAATGCAATTTCTACAGCAACTTTTTACCGACTTGTAGAACAGTGGTCGCACAGCATAAAACAGAGCCTTTTCCTGAGTGCATGCGGAAAACTTCCGCCTCCAAAACAGGCCTCGAAATGGCCTCGAATAAAAAAAACAAGGCAACCTAGGGCTAAAGCCCTTTTCCCGCAACATATACTGCCCTCTTGCTACACCACGAACGGCGTCTCAATCTGAGACAATGCACTCTTGCACTTTCCGGTTGTGCTACCTACAGAGACTTGCTCCCAAACTTGAAAAATGAAAGCAACACTGGTCCTCTTACCAGAATACCATGAATTTGGTTTGTTTTCTTGAGCTCCTTACTACGAACAAGGCTCTGATACCATGTCAAGATTGTGGGAGAGAAGGAAGGAGTCTCACTTGTAGCTTTCTCGCTTGCACAATGGGGGAATACACACAAAGGTGGAGGCTGAAAACAGTTTTCTTCTTCTTAGTTGTGTAAGCCAAAAAGAACTCGAGTGCATAGAAATAGAAGAACCCTACATATGGGTCTCAAACCAAACTCAACTAACTAAGGTGGCATACTAACTAAGCCATGAACTAGAGTAGATAAGGATAGCTGTCATCTAGCTATTATTCATGGGTGGTTTACTAACCGCATCTACAGTTAACAAGTCGGTGACATAAATGCACAACAGTCACCCTGGCATATCACGAGTGGAGCTCGATATCTCAACAATAGCAACTTCAGAAACACCTTGATCTTTGCACCATTGCTTCCACCATATCCGATCCTAGCCAACTAACTTAAGTTTGGTTATCATTGCTTGATTAGTAGCAGCAGTTCCCAAAGCAGAGAAATAATCATCAATTGATTCAATCCATATCTCCGCCTCTACTGCGACTTCTATCCCTTCTCCATCAAACTTGGGCGCCTTACGTTGCTTAACAATGAATTTTTTCTCTTGCATGTCAGCATTTGTGGGTGCAGAAGGTGCCTGACAATCAAGCCATACCATTTAGGTTATTTTGTTTAGGATATGTCTATGAACCATACATTAATCAATCATTCACCATTATAAATTTTTGCTCTAATACCAATTATAACATACCGCCTATCGGTTATCCAAGCACGTTTTAGCGGTCTATCAAGAAAACGAATCTAAGTGTCGCCGCCCGACACTCCATGGAATGTTCAGGGGTTTGTCACCTAGGGTTTCTCAAGTCTGCCTTGGAAGGAAACGTTTGCCCACTAGGATCAACCTAAAATATGGGTTCCTGGTGGTCGAGGTCTCCTAACATCATTCTACCAAGGGGGTCTAGACATCCTACTTTACGCAGAGATACCCAAGTGGAGGCAAATCCATACCGAACTAGGTTCAAAGAGAATGGGAAATGAGAGGAATGCGCCACTCAACCTCTTTGCCCATGGGGCACAGTCCCATTCCGGTCCCCTAAAATGACATGAATCGAGTTCTAACCTAACCATACCTAAAGGTCAAACGATGGTAAAACCTTGTGAGAAGCCTCCTAGTTGTCTAGGACCACCCTGCCGTAGGACAGAACCATTGGGAGTTTTGCCCACCCGCTTCCCTTGATAGCTTTAGTTTTCTAATTAGGTCCTATCACATTTATGTGTAACATTTAAAATTAGCTTCATTAATTAAGCCTTTTAGGGAACAGGGTTCGTGCGCTAACTTATGTCACAGACACAAAAACAGCACAAGCGGTCCTTTTGGCAAACAAGTTCCTTAACTTATTTTCCAGCTAATCTTTTTCTCCTACCCATACAAGAGAATTATGTATCCCTTCTGTCCAACAGAAGTACCCAGTCCAAATCACGTGGCACCATAATTTCTATCCTTTATCTAGAATAGGATCTTCCAACACCTCTAGACGTTGGGCTCACGACAATCTTCAACTCTGTTCTAGACTAGGCAAGGGGTGTCCCGAGCTCCACCTAACCCCATGCCCCCTAGGAGTGAGACAACTTCCGTGGTTGGCCTTTTCACCACTTCACCTTCGGCCTGTGAATGGAGCAGTGTTCTCTCGTGGTAGTCCACTGTGCGATCTTGGAGATGATCCACTCGTGCAAATTATCCCACCATAATTATTCCATTTAGGGAATCAAGCATGAACAAGGCATTCAGCCTTGATATCATTGCCCAAGAAAGCATTCCTTTATTCCCATGGCAACTTGTCATCACAAACCCTTGCCAAGCATTTGCCATCAAGCATAAGCACTTCAAATAATCATCTAAATCACATCCCAACAATCCATTCAATGAAAAAAGCACTTAGGACGATGTTAAATCAGTCAACAAAACAATGATATCCTTTTCCAACATTGCAATAGGCGCAATAAGCTTTCCCTTGTGTATTTGCTCTCTCCCCCTTGGGATCTAAGTGATTCCATGCAAAATTTACTTAACACACCCTTCTTTCAACTAAGGCGTATGTTAAGGTTTCAAACACTGTATAAGACATAAGTTCTACAAGCCACTTACATTGATAGATAACTCAGCCTTCTTCAACAAGTACAAAAGCATCGGTCTATCCTTTGACTTAGGGTTTCCTAATCCTTGAGCTCTTCGCTTGCCCTAGAGTTGTTGTTGCATCTAGCCCAACCCCTAATAGGATTGATAACATAGTCTCTATTGGCGGATCTCAAGGCATCATAGTTTAGCAAGACTTTAATGAAAGATTATTTTGTGTACCATCAATGTATGTTTCATATAATATTTCCAATGCATGCATCGTCTATGTGCATAATCCTTAAGTAGCCTTATATGCTCTTTATGCTACGTATGATTTTTGTCGTGTAGCACTGGGATACAATGATTGTATTTGGATACAAGGGTTTGTACGAACCTCAATGCGTCATATAAATAAATCTACACATGGTCATCTATGGTTACAGAAAGAAATTCCTAAAATCCCCTACGAGTTCATTAACTATTGAACAATAATATCGGGGTATTTATTAAAATGAACTCATACGCATATAACCTATGTCTCAATGAACAACAAAGATGGAAATTAATACCTGGATATTTGAATATGAATTACCCATACTCGACGTTGTATTCGTATTCGTAGAAATGCCTTGGTCGGTGGCTCCATTGTTGGATGCGGGATTACCATTGATGCGTGTCTCCCTCCGTTTTGGGGCCATACTTTCAGCTTACGAATCTCTCTCTCTTTCTCTCATTGGAGAAATGGTGTGTTGAGGTGATTCCTCTCAATTGTGATGGGGTTAAACTTGCAAGAGATAGGGGTTAATCTTGCGGGAAGATGAGGATAAGAGCAATACATGTGGTCACCCTCTAAGGAGGGGAAGAGGAACGGGATCCCTCATAGAGTCTCTCTCCCTCTTCTTCTTCTTCTCCTCTCTCTCTGCCTCTTCTTCTTCTTCTTATTCCCTTCCTCTTCTCCTCTTTCTCTCTCTCCCTCTTCCTCAGGCCGGTAGCAATGGGAAAAAAGAAATTAATGTGTTATCCTCTCGTTAAAGGGAGGGTGGGGGTTTTATGGAGGCCCTCCCCTCTACCTGGGCGGCTACGTTTGGCCTACCACCATGCCAACCTTACACTGGTGAAAGGAATAGTGGGGAGGTGGCACACATGTGCCCCTCCTCCCCATCATCATCGTCATCTTCGCCTTCATTGATGCCATGTGCCACTCCTTCTCCCCTTCGTAGTCATCATCTAAACATAGCCAACGTGTCCTTGTTTTAAAATAGCCCTTGTTGTTCAAAAGTAGACTAAAATATACATGCTCTTCTATGCTTCCTTCCATTCCAGTCCCCCAACTTAATGGATTTGAAAAGAGTGGTGGGGTTTTATGCCATAACATCAACTAATAATGAAGGTTCTAGACCATACATACACTCATGGAGTTTAGCTTCATTACTTATACTCTCTATATACATAGTGAGGTTGAGGAATTGGTTTATATAATCCCACACATTGAGACCTCATTGCTCTAGTTAGTACCATCTATTGAGATATTTTGCAAATCACACCTACTTTTTTCCCTTTGTAAGAAGCAATGTCTGCTCATGACCAGAATCCCATATGCACAGTAGGAGAAAGTGCCACCACTCGATTCCTATAAGGCATTGTACTTGCACTCTTTTTCTAATGCAATGATAGTACTCTTTTCTTTCCAGTAAAGTGTCTATGTCACTGTACACACACAAGATTGTGTTTATGAGTCCAAGTCTCAATCTTGGAACCTAATTCACTTGTGTGACAATTTGTCTTTGTCTGGGTCAATTTCTTCATGAGTTTCTTCTTCCTCTTTCAACCTCCATAGCTTTTGCATCTTCCATGCTCTAGATCCCGCATATTTTAACATGGTATTAGAGCCCAGTTGGACATGGCACATCTCCTCCAGCTCCATTCTACTCTCATCTAGCTGAGTTGGAGCTCAGCCTAGCTCAGGTTAAGTCTAGGAGCTCATCTCCCACTCCTTCTTCTCCATTTGACCTTGTGGTAGCCATAGCCACCCTGCACCTATCTTGCTTCATGCTGATCAAATGCTTTGATCCATTCCTGCACAGCGCGATTTTAGTCATCACATCCCAATGATAGCCCATGAAGTGAGCTTCATCTTGATATAAAATGTTTTCAAATTGATCAAGTATAGCTCTTACAATCAGCAAAAAACCAGGGCTAGGTCAAAACCCTAATCCAGGAAGCCATAGCCAAACTTCACCAAGCTCAAAAATCTCATCATTTTCTCTCTTCTACCACCTAGAACAACCCATTGCCACTCCAATCTACTATCCCAGCATCAAATCAAGGAGGAGAAGAGCCTGGATTCATTGACAGAAAATCAACGACCCTGAACTAAGAAGATTTGAGTTCGACATAAACCCAGACATAGTCTTTACATAGTGTATTTTCATACTGTCATTACTTGTGTTTCTTGAGACACTGTAATCTGCTCTTCCATTGATAAAATCTGAGAACTATGGAGTTATTTGCTATTGCTCCAGCCATCTAACATGGGCAAAGACACTCCAACTACTCGCTTCAAAGGAGTCGGGTTTCATACTTGGCATACCCGCATCAAACTCATCCTAATGAAGAAGGGCCTTTGGACCATTACTACTGGAAAATAAAAGAAGCCTCATGATGAGGGCCTTGTAGTCACTTGGCAAAAGAACGATGATAAGAATCAAGCCATTATTAAACTGGAGCTAGACGACAACTATATCCACCATATGGATAATTGTGACACTTCATAGAAAACATGAAAGAGGCTTGACACCTTGTTTGGTGCACAGTCTAAATCATCAAAATATGGTTTGCTGATTGAGTTTTTCAGGCTTGAAATGAAGTCTAGCACATCACTTGCCACACATCAGAATTACTTGGAAGGACTTCTAACCCAACTTGTAGGAATCAACATTAAAATGGAAGAAGAAGTTTGCATCGATGTTCTACTTAAGAGTTTGCCTCCTGAATATAATAATGTATCAACAACTCTAATCAATATGCCAAACCCTGAACTTGTTGATATCCAAGCATCATTGTTAGAGGAGGAAAAGAAGCTAAAAACTAAGGAAGAACCAAGCATCTCTAGAGATGAACATGCATTATATGTTGGCAACATGTGCAAAGGCAAGAGGGATCAGCTCTTTTGTGGCTTCTACAAAAGGACCACACACACTGAGAAGTTCTACCATGCCAGAAAGAGGTCCCAAAAGGCCTATCTAGTTGCAGCCAAAGAAGAAGAAGAAAACGGAGCAAAGGAGGAGGAAGAAGAAGAAGACCACTAGGAGAAGGACGAACCTCATCAGTCCTTCTATTCAGATAGACTTTTTTAGCTTTGTATTTCCTAGCCCTAGTGCTTCAAACATAAACTTGAAAACTCCTCAGTTAGTCTTGTACTACAGCCTATGTACACTTTGTGAGGCCCCTACTACACCCTCTGGATGACCATCATGTTTGTGGTACCCACACTTAGCCTTTTTTGTGACAACCTCTGGTGTTTTGCCATATCTATGGTGTACCCACACTTTGCAAGTGTTGCTTTCACTAAACCCTCTACACACTTTGTACTTCTGGTTGTGATTGAGGAGGGGTGTTGAGATATTTTGCAATCACACCTACTTTAGTCCCTTTGTAAGGAGCAGTGATGGCTCAGGAATAGAATCCCATATGCACAGTAGGAGAAAGTGCCACCACTCAATTCCTATAAAGCATTGTACTTGCACCCTTTTTCTAATGCAATGATAGTACTCTTTTCTTTCCAGTAAAGTGTCTATGTCACTGTACACACACAAGATTGTGTTTATGAGTCCAAGTCTCAATCTTGGAACCTAATTCACTTGTGTGACAATTTGTCTTTGTCTGGGTCAATGTCTTCATGAGTTTCTTCTTCCTCTTTCAACCTCCATAGCTTCCACATCTGCCATGCTCTAGATCTCGCATATTTTAACACCATCTTTATGCAAGTTTCTCTTTTTCAAGAGGAGGAACAAAGACCTCAGCTGTAAGTGTCTTAAATTCTTTCCGATTCTCCAATTGTAGGTTCTTCTTCTTAATGTATCTCCACCAGGTATGCACAAACCCTTCCAAATATAATGAGATAACGTGAATCTTCATATCATCAATGCTAGAAAATATATCAAATAGGACTCCAATTTTGAAATCCATTCCTCTAGGTTGGATGGCAAAAATGGTTGTCCATTGTATCTTGCCAAAAATATTTTATCTTTTAACTCCCTCTCATGAAAAGGTTACTACCCTAAAATAGACAAATCATAATTAGTAGGGATTGGACTTCCAAAATGTGATGACAGTCTCTCATAAGGTAGCTAAGAATTATTTTGGAGTCTTCCTAATGGTGAAAGACCCCTAGAAACTTGAGGATTCATCCCATTAACTTGTGGAGGATTAGCAATGTTTATGCTACCCAAATAATCATTCCTTTATGAAGTCTCTCCTACTTCATATTGACTATTTGGAATGCCTCTTCCCCAAATAATTCCTTGACTTTGACCGTTAAGATAACATGGTTGAAGTGGAATTGATGGGTCACTGTTTGATTGTTCTTTCTCCCTAGCATCCTTGGTTCCCATTTGCATTTGCATCCATTGAGAGAATTGATCCATAATTTGTGCATTTGAATCTTCCAATTTGTCAATTGAAGCCTTCATTAGAGTTGTGGAATCTACCAACTTTTCAATAGAAGACTTTGTTTGATGGGTTAGACCATTTGCTCAAATCTTGGTAATAGATCTATATGCCATATCTTAGCTTTAGTGGTAGACAATGCCATGTATTTTTGCAAGCAAGAATACATGATACTACACCACCATATAAGGTAAAAGCATATCATGTGGTTGACTTTCTATTATCAACATTCCAACCATAGCCTATGTTTGTATATCTAAGCACACCACTACTACTTCTCCCAAAGCATATACACATATCTCTTATACCACTTAAGTATTTTAAAATGCCTTTCACTACTTCTCAATGCTTCTTGCTAAGATTTGATAATGCAAAAGTAATGTCTAAGTGAGTGGTAATCATAGCATATATGAGACTAACCACACATGATGAATATGATGTTGAGATATCGAGCTCCACTCGTGATATGCCAGGGTGACCGTTGTGCATATATGTCACCGACTTGTCAGTTGCAGATGCGATTGGCACACTGCCCATGAATAATAGCTAGATGACAGCTATCCTTATCTACTCTAGTTCGTGGCTCAATTAGTATGCCACCTTAGTTAGTTGAGTTTGGTTTGAGACCCATATATAGGGTTCTTCTATTTCTATGTACTTGTGTTCTTTTGGCTTACACAACTAAGAAGAGGAAAACTGTTTTCAGCCTCTACCTTTGTGTGTATTCCCCCATTGTGCAAGCAAGAAAGCTACAAGTGAGACTCCTTCCTTCTCTCCCACAATCTTGACATGGTATCAGAGCTTTGTTCGTGGTAAGGAGCTCAAGAAAGCAAGCCAAATTCATGGTGTTCTGGTAAGAGGAACAATGTTGCTTTCATTCTTCTGCTTTGGGAGCAAGTCTCTGCAGGTAGCACAGCCGGGAAGTGCAAGAGTGCATTGTCTCAGGTTGAGACGCCCTTCGCGATGAAGCAAGAGGGCAGTATAGGCTGCGGGCAAGGGCTTTAGCCCTTGGTGACCCTGTTTTTTTTATTTGAGGCCATTTCGGGGCCTGTTTTGGAGGAGCAACTTTTCTGCACGCACTCAAGAAAAGGCCTAGTTTTATACTGTGTGACCACTGTTCTACAGGTCGGTGAAAAGTTACGGTAGAAATTGCATCACATGCCTGTGCGCAGAGACATTGGGAGTTACAGAATCATCCTTGTTTCGTGTTGATGCAAAATCATTACTAGGAAGTGACTATGTGGTTAAATACCACTTTCGTCAGTCAGATTTGCCCTTGTGAGGCTGAAGCTGTGTTCTTTGCAGTGACGGAATTTTTTGCAGTGTTCTGTAATGGTGTCTGATTCTCTTTCACAAGTTGTCACTGAAAAGCTTGACAAGAACAACTTCCAAGCATGGAAGTTTGGAATGACAAATTTCCTTATGGGAAAAGGATATTGGGAATTTGTTGCAGGAAATGAAGAAGAACCAATTCTTCCTGATGTTCCCAATCAACAGCAAATGCAGGCATTTAAAGCATGGCATGAGAGAGCCAGGAAAGTTATGTACTAGCTGTCTATCAGCATTTCAGACTCTATGATTGTGCATATTCAAAATGCAAGTACGCCAAAGGAGGCATGGGATACTTTGTCAAAAATGTATAGCACAAATACTCAAGCCAGGAAATGCAGCTCAAGCCAGAGTTGCATAATGTGCAAAGAGAAAATATGAGTATCAATGACTACCACATGAAGGTGAAGAAGATTGCAGATGCAGTTGCTTCCATTGGGTCACCAGTGGAAGATGATGATTTAGTTTCTGTGACCCTGAATGGTCTAGGAAAGGATTATGCACAGTTCCGAACATCCATTTCCGTCCGTGAAAGATTTCCTGATTTTGAGGAGTTGATTGCTCTTCTAATTTCTGAGGAGTAGAGAAATGGTGGTGCATATTCTTCAGGAGGAACTTCAAAAGAAGTTGTCTTCTACTCAAATTTTGGAAGAGGTAGAGGTAGAGGAGGCCAATCTGGAGGCCGTGGTAGAAATCAAAATATGCAGCAAACTCAAGAAAACCAGTCCTATGGAGGAGGACATGGTAACTCTAGAGGCAGGGGGAGCCAAAGAGGTCGTGGTGGATGGCAAAGAGGCCAAAATGCAAACAACAATGTTGAATGCTACTACTGTGGTAAAATGGGTCATATGGCTAAGGACTGCTATAAAAAGCAGAATGGCATCATGAATGGAAAATTGCAACAAGGGAATTATGCATCTTCTAGTAGACAGGGTGATGACATAAATGAGCATTTGTTTATGGTGCAGCACATGAACAATTCTGTGACAAGTGTAGAAGAAAGCAACGATGTATGGTATGTTGACTCGGGTGCATCAAACCACATGACAGGTCATGCAGAATGGATGGAGGATGCAAGAAAAATGGAAAAACCAGGATTTGTGGAGACTGGTGATGATACTGCACATCCTATTGTGCAGATTGGAAAAATTCATTTGTCTATGCATGATGGGAAAAAGAAATATCTGTCTGAGGTATTTCATGTCCCGAATATCACCAAGAATCTGGTTTCAATTGGTCAAATGGTTGAGCAGGGATTGCAGGTCAGATTTAATCCTCATGGATGCTTTGTTGAGGATATGAAAAATAAAGGTCGCTTGATAACAAAAGGAAAGAAGAAGGGCAGAATGTTTACGTTGGATGCAGACATGCCTGAATTGAGTGCAGCAATGTTTGCACATGGGACCGGTGTAGTTGCAGATATTGATATCTGGCATAAACGCATTGGTCATGTTAATGTACAACGACTTAAATCAATGCAGGCCCAAAATATTGTTGCAGGATTGCCTAAATTCAAGGTTGCAGAAATGCATAAGATATTTGAAGCCGGTCAATTTGGAAAACAGGCAAGGAAACCATTTCCTAGACATGTTCAAGAGAGTAAGAAGCCATTGGAATTAATCCACTCTGATGTGTGGACTACTAAAGCTACATCTCTTGGAGGCTGTCATTATTTTGTCACTTTTATTGATGACTATAGCAGAAAAGTTTGGGTGTATTTTATGAAAAAGAAAAGTGAAGTTTTTGGGCATTTCAAAACTCTTAAAGCTATGGTTGAAAAAGAAACAGGCTTGCAAATAAAATGCCTAAGGTCAGATGGAGGGGGAGAGTATCTCTCAAATGAGTTTGCAAGGTTCCTGCACGAGCATGGCATAAAGAAGCAATATTCATGCAGTCATACCCCACAACAAAATGGAATTGCAGAAAGGAAAAACAGGCATATTGGAGAGGTATCTCGTGCCATGCTCAACGAAAAAGGCTTGCCAGATTTTTACTGGGCTGAAGCAGTTGCTACAGCAGTCTACATAATGAACAGGATTCCCACTGCAGCAATACATGGAATGACTCCAGAGGAGAGGTATACTGGTAGGAAACTCGATATTTCTCATTTGAAGATTTTTGGTTGCATTACCTATGTTCATGTGCTAGATGAGTTGAGATCCAAGTTGGATCCAAAAGCTGAGAAGTGCATCTTTATTGGTTACTCTCTACAACAGCAGAAAGGGTATAAATGCTATAACCCTTCTACTCGTAAGTTTACAGTGAGCAGAGATGTTGTTTTTTATGAGATGAGTAGTTGGTATAAACTAGTAAATGTGATTGATGATGTAGATGCACAAAATGGTAATGCTACACAGAATTCACAGCAGCAGTCACAAAATATTAGTGGACCTGGAGTGTCCTCTAGCAGTGGTTCACATTCTTTGCCATGGACAGGCAGATTGAGATTAGAAGAATCTCCTCAAAACAATGTAGATAGTGGTATGCAGGTTTCACGAAAAGGAAAAAAGAAGGTAGATCAGCCCATGTTTGATGTGAATGCAGGTCACTCTTATGTAGATGGTGAATCCAGTGGCTCAAAACATAGCATTGATGATGAGTTGGGTATTCCTTCTATTGTTACACCTGGAGTAAGGAAGACCAGGGATGTTTTGAGAGCACCTGGGAGTGAACCTACTTTGCGCAGGTCTACCGGAGCTAGGTATCCTATGGATAGGTTGAAATATGATGGATTTACAGCCATTCACTATGCATATATGGTCAAAGTGATACAGGAACCAGAACCCACTTCTTTTAAGCAAGCCATGGGAAAAGAAAAATGGGAGAAAGCCATGGATGAAGAAATGGATGCCTTGGAAGCAAATGCTACATGGGAATTGGTACATTTCCCTAAAGATAAGCATGCAATTGGTTGTAAGTGGGTTTATAAGGTGAAACACAATGCAGATGGTTCTGTGAATAGATACAAGGCAAGATTAGTAGTCAAGGGGTATGCACAAACATATGGCATTGATTATGAAGAAACATTCAGTCCGGTTGCAAGGATGGCAACCGTAAGAGCAGTCATTGCTATGGATGCATCAAAGGAATGGTCTTTACATCAGATGGATGTAAAGAATGCCTTCTTGCATGGTGATTTGCAAGAAGAGGTATATATGGAGCAGCCACCAGGTTATGTGCATGTTGTTCATCCTGAGTTTGTTTGCAAGTTGAAGAAAGCATTGTATGGCTTGAAGCAAGCACCTAGAGCATGGTCTGACAAGATAGGACAGTATCTTGTCACTATTGGCTTTCAGATTTCCAAGGCAGATTTCTCACTTTATTTGAGAAAAACAGAGAAATGTATTATGCTACTTGTCATTTATGTTGATGATTTGATTATGACAGGTGACAGTGATGAAGATATCCTTCATGTGAAAATGCTATTGAAGCAGAAGTTTGAGATGAAGGATTTGGGAGAGCTGCGTTATTTCTTGGGCATTGAGGTGATTAGATCACCAAGTGGGATATGGCTCTTGCAGAGGCAGTATGGATTGGACATGCTGTCCAAATATGGGATGACATGCTGTAAGCCTATTTCAGTTCCTTTGGAGCAGAATGTGAAGCTGAGCACAGATGCAGGTGAGCTTCTGGAAGACCCTACTATGTACAGACGCATAGTAGGAAGTTTGATTTATATGACTATTACCAGGCTATATTTGAGCTATGCTGTTGGATTGGTAAGTCAGTTTATGCAGGCTCCAAGGAAACCGCATTTGGATGCGGCTAGACGCATACTCAGGTATGTGAAGTCCACATTGCAGTATGGACTATTTTATGAGACTGGGGTTCAGATACAGTTGCATGGATACACTGATGCTCATTGGGCTGATAGTATTTCTGATAGACGATCTACCAGTGGATATGTATTCTCTTTTGGGAGTGCTACAGTCACTTGGAGCAGCAAGAAACAGCCTACAGTTGCCTTGTCAAGCACAGATGCCGAGTACAGGGGTGCAGCAATGGTTGCATGTGAGGTAGCTTGGTTGCATAAGCTACTTTATGATATGCATCAGCCTACAAATGGGCCAGTTGTCATTTATTGTGACAACATGAGCAGTATACACTTGGCAAATAACCCAGTCTATCATGCTAGAACAAAGCACATTGAGGTGTATTATTACTATGTGCGAGAGAGGGTTTTACTAGGTCTTATTGATCTAGTTTATGTCAGCACAGAGGATCAGGTAGCTGACATATTTACGAAGGCATTGGGCGCAGAGAAGCTGTGCAAGTTTAGAGACCTGCTTGGTATGCACGAATTGGGATTGAGCTCGAGGGGGAGTGTTGAGATATCGAGCTCCACTCGTGATATGCCAGGGTGACCGTTGTGCATTTATGTCACCGACTTGTCAGTTGCAGATGCGGTTGGCACACCGCCCATGAATAATAGCTAGATGACAGCTATCCTTATCTACTCTAGTTCGTGGCTCAGTTAGTATGCCACCTTAGTTAGTTGAGTTTGGTTTGAGACCCATATATAGGGTTCTTCTATTTCTATGTACTTGTGTTCCCCCATTGTGCAAGCAAGAAAGCTACAAGTGAGACTCCTTCCTTCTCTCCCACAATCTTGACATATGAAACCCTATCTATTTCAATGTATTTCTAAAAAAATTTGGGATAATCATAAGTATTAAGTTTCACATATGGAAGAAATGGAGTAATAATTGCCTTTTCCCTCCATATTAAATTGTTGCAAGATTTTGCTAACATAATCGTTTTGACAGAGATAAAGCAATCTCTTTGTTTTATCCTTGACTATGCGTATGCTAAGAATATGATTTTCATATCCCAAATCCTTAACTTCAAGGTTTTCGTTAACATTTTTTTCAAGGCATTAATCTCATACTTGTTTTTCCTGGCTATCAATATATCATCCACATCAAGAATTAACACTATCAAGCTATAATGCTAATATATCACTATTCCGTAGAGGGGGGACTTGCTTAAGCTATTGCACCAAACTAAATACACATAAAACATACAAGAATAAACTCACTCAAGAATACAAGAGAGATTAAGGGTAAAACATTTTCTTGCTAATTTTTCATCCTTATTCCTTACACAATACAATGTGTACAAAGTATAGATAAGATACAATACAAAGGAAAGTGGCCTATTAAGTCAAATAGTGCATAATTGATTATCCTAACTAATTGCTTTTATAACTATATTAGCTATAGGTAGGTGTATTTAACCAAATATTATAACTGACAAGTCAATGGCCACATGAGGATCATAATACTAATGTACTAAGTGTAGATGTATGAACCCATCTAACTAGCCATTGCATCATCAATGTCCACATCTATTGAGTGTGGCATCTCAATACTCCCTCTTAAGCTCAATTGTATCTCTATAACTCTAAGTAACCTTCAAAATCCTTTTCTATACCCAATGCCTTTATGAAAATTTCACTATCTAGTCCTGTGTGCTAATGTATACCAAGTCAATCTCACTTGCAAATACCTTCTCTCTCACAAAATGGTACCTTAATGTGTTTTGTCCTGATATGGAACATTGGGTTCCTAGCCAGTTGTATATTGGTCATGTTGTCACAATGAATTATAAATTGGCCATCTCCTTACACATTTAGTCACCTATTAACTCTTGTAGCTATACAATCTCTCATATTGCCATATTACATCTCTATACTTAGTCTTTGTACTCAATAAAGCAAATATTGATTCCTTTTTGCTACTTTAAGTAACCACTACACTACCAAGAGAAAATATGAATATGCTAGTAGACTTATTAGGCATGCCCAATTTGCATCTATATTGAAACGCATGTATATCCTTACTTATCTCATAAAGAAGTCCACAATGCAAGGTGAACTTTATATATCTCAATATACATCTAATTGTATCTAAATTAGGCTTCCTAGATATCTACATAAACTAACTCAAAAGTCTAGTCTTATGATAGTCATATAGATCAAACTCCCTAGGTTCTTCTATCGCATCCCCAACATCAGTAATCATACATGCTATCATACAATACTTTGATAATATATCTAAGCCATACTCCCCTTGAGACAATCATATACCATCAATACATATGATCAACTCAATACTAAGAAAGTACCTCAACTTACCCAAATCTTTCATCTCAAACTTTTGCTTCAAAATTCCCTTATGTTAATAATTCCACTATCGCTACCATTTGTAATAATCAAGGCAACTAAACCTACATCAACCTTTCTCAAGTAAAGTGAGTAATTTGCATCAAAAACATAAAATCCAATGTTGACAAGATACTCTTTGATCTTATCATACCATACTCTAAGTGCTTATTTTAGCCCATAGAGCTCCTTCTTTAACTTGCATGCATATGTGGAATGCTCTAAATTCTCATAACCTAGTAGCTACTTCATATATACCTCTTCTTGCAAACCACCATGTAGAAAGATATTATTAACATCCATCTATTGTAAATTTCAATCTTTGGCTGTTGCCAAAGCAATTACACATTTGATCATTGTCATCCTAGCAATCAAATGGAATGTCTCTTCATAGTCTATGCCATATGTCTATGTATAGTCTTTCACAACTAGCTTGGCCTTATATATACTACTAAAACTATCTGCATTATGCTTTATTCTATAGACCCACTTATACCCAATAGATTTCTTGCCTTTAGCCAATGATACTAGATCCCAAGTCTTATTGGCCTCTAATGTTGCCATCTCCTCATCCATTGTTGCATCCCAATAAGTATGACCAAGAACCTCCTCCTCAAAACAAGTAGGCTTAACATCCTCAACTACCTTTACCATATAGGCATAATGGTGAATTACATAACCCTCAAAACCAAATCTTCTAATAGGGTATCTCACCTTGCTAGATGTGTGTACCACTAGATCACTCAATGGGTCTTTACATTACCATGTACTCTCTATACAACTAATGTTCTAACTGAAGAAATAAAGCTTGTCATCTAAAGTCTTTGACTCACTAAAGTCTCCATCATTCATTATCATCTAATGCTTTCTTATTTTCTTTGTTATTATCTACATCACTAGTAGATATTGCTCATCTAAAAAAAATAACATCCCTGCTCACTTCAAACTCACCCTTGATAAGGTTATAACAATGATACCCTTTCTATGCAATACATTATCCAATGAAGATACATCTTTTAGTCATTGGTCTAATTTCTTCCTCAACTCATCACACACATGAACCTATGTAATACAACTAAACACTTTCAAGTGTGATGCAATACGTTTCTTGCTTGTAAACATTCTTCAGGTATCATACCATGAATTATAGTTGTTGGAGTTTTACTTATAATATAGACAGTTGTATGGACAACCTTAGATAAAAAATAATTGGATATATTCTTTTCAACCACCATCAATACCCATGCAAATTCTACAATATGCCTATTTTTCATTTTTACAGACCCATTTTGTTGTGGGATATGTTTGCGTCTAAATTACCACTTTATCACATGAGACTTTAAAAATTAACAAACTCATTAGATAGATATTATGCCCCTCCATCTAGCCTCAAGCACTTAACTTTGAAGCCTATTTTATTTCAACAACAGCCTTGAAAGTTTTAAAGCACTCAAACACTTTACTCTTTTCCTTCATGAAATATACACGTAACTTTCTAGAGTGATCATCAATAAAGGTAATAAAATACTTACTACCGACAAGAGATACATCCTGTGTAGGCCTCGAAACATCTATATGTACAACGTCAAGTATATTCCTACTTACATCTCTATTATATGTAAAAGAGGTTTACCTAATTTTTAAATTGACATGCTTCACAAAACTTATGTAATTCTAAATGCAAGCAAACCTATAACCAATTATTAGGATTGCATTAATTTCAACCTTTGCACATTTTCATATCCAATATGTTTGTGCCATATTTTAATGTTTGTCAAATGCACCTTTACTTTCCTTTAGTATATCTAGCAACATCTATAATAGAATATTCTGCATCCAAAGTAAACATGTGGCCAAATCTACTTCTTTTTCTAGAGTTAGCTTGCACTTATTGTTAAAATATTCAACAAAATAACTTGTTGCATTAAATCTAACCTATAACCCTTGCTCTTCCATTTGATCAACAGATGCCATATTCTTTGTGATTGATAGCACACATAATAGATCTGATAATAAACACTTTATCTCACCATTATGCAAGGATAAAGAAACTTTCCCAATATGTAAGACTAAGTGGCATAAATCATCACCTATCTTTAGATAAGTTAGAGTTTGCAAATCATACATTTCTCCAAACCAGTCAGCATGGCTGCCATATGAATAGATACATCTGAATTAACATATTAGGCATCATCAAAGGCCCTCTTTTCTATAACAATATTCATCATATACTATTGCATAAATAAATAATCATTTTTTACATTATTCTATCTAGAGGATAATGCATAATTTCCTTGCTATAATTTACACTACGAATACCATCCTTCTTATCATAACTATGAGTTGTAATATGGTCTTTTTTTCACAATAATATTAAATAATAACAGATTTTGAAACCTTTGTTTTACCATCTATCTTTTTGTCTAAATCTCTCCTTGCCCCTCCAGAATTACCATGGCCTCTTGAAATCTATATATCATCAAAATTTTGATTTAACCTATTTTGTTGGTTACTACTAGTACGACCCATACCATGGCCGCTTGAAGAGGATCTATCATGTCCACTTTCTAAGCTTGAGTAAAATGTTTGGATATGCTCATCACTTTTTTCAGATGATTCACCCTACAGATTGATTTGTTCATTGATCATGAGAGAGACCAACTCATCAAAATCTAGAAATGACTCTCACACATGCACAGAAGTAATAAATATTTTCCTATGCCTCTTATTATTAACGCCATCCAAAGTAGAAGAATCCAAATCATCATTTGGTATTGTGTTAATAACTCCTAAGCATTTATAATACTCCTCACCTTCAAAACATACTCATTTATATACATCTTTCCTTTTTTCAAAGTATTCAACTCTTGCTTGAGTTGAATCCTTTGTACCTTTACATTTATTGAAAATATATTTTCAAATGTTATCCTAGCTATATGTGAATTCTATGCATTTTTTGTATATTCCAACATAGTGTTATAAATAAATACAGAGATAACTAATACAATACTTTTTTATCATTTATATTCCATTCTTTTCATACCTTTAATTCATTTGTAGTCACATAAGATCACTTAGCTTTGGTTTCTTTTCTCTACATAAAACAAACTCATAGAAATCTTTTCTAATAAGAAAGTTTATCACACTGAACTTCTATGATGGGTAGTTGTTCTTGTCTAGCTTATCAATTATAGAATTTTCACTATTCTCAACCATTATGAAAAAACTTAATATCAGTAGCAAGCAAGTATTCTACAATCTTTAATAAGATATGCATAAGAATAAACTAGGAAGCCTTTTTCACTAATTACTAAAATATATATGCAATTTGCAACCAATTTGTAGATAAATCTTGTGTTTGCTTCTTGATAAATACCTTGGAACTTATAGATTTGAAATCTATAACCTATGTTTTTAAGAATGGCTAATATAGCAAAATTACAATATGTCTTAAAAAGTACTATCCAAAATTATAGTGTACCAAATCTTATAGCAATCTAAGTTTTTGATTTGTATTGCTCCTAATGCCTTCACAGCAGGTACTATCCAAGGGGAAAAGTGAGAGAATGAAAGAGCTCCTTACAAATTGCTTGCTTGTTTAAATCCTTACTCCTTCTCCTTCACTTGAACCTCCAAAATCAATTTATCTCAATGGTGACACTCTAATATCATATAACAAATCGTGTGGTAAGGGAACTTGCTTAAGCTATTATATCAAACCTGTGTAATACTTGCAATAAGAATCTTCATGAATATATAAAGAGAGATGGAGTGAAAAATGTTATCTTTTTTGTTTTACTTTCTTCTTTCTTATACAATACAATATACTCAAAGTATAAATAAGATATAATATAAAGAAAAGTGGTCTACTAACTCAAACTGTGCATAACTAACTATATGAATATATTAGTACCATAACTATGCTAGCTATAGGTGAGTGTAATTGACCAAATATAATAAGTAATAAGTTAGTGGCCATGTGAGAATCATGATAATAATCAATATGCTAAGTGTAGATGTGTGGACCCATCTAAGTAGGTGGACCATCATCAAAATTGGCATGTATTGGGCTTGCCATCTCAATATAATATACACATACCCAATCTAACCCTAAACCCCATGTTAGAAACTTTACAAGTTAACACCTTCTCGAAGGGAATAGAGATGCACAAAATTCTCCTCATCATTGCATTTTGGTGACATACTCAACAAGGAATTACTGAGATGGGGATAGCATAGGGATAGAAGTTAGCATTCTTAGCTATAAAATTTTGCAAGCTTGGGATAATCCGCATATAGAAACTACATATTTTAATGTTACATTGGCCAATGGAACAAAATCCAAGTCTTTTGGAATACTCAAATATTTTCCAATCAAGATTTTAGGATTTCAATTCTTAGTGAACTTCATTGTCATAAAGGAAGTGGATTGTGATATCTTGCTTAGATGTCCATGGATGAGAAACACGTGCAATCGAGGATTGGAGCAACATCCTTATATTCTTTGGCAATGGTATAGAGGTAGTCCTAACACATGGGACTCACCTATCGACCTAGATGCCATTTCCACTCTATTGAAAGGTGGTAGCAAAATTGTATCAAACTATAGCCCACTCACAAAATACATCCCTTGTCTAGACGATGAGCAAGATTGTATGCATATTCTTGCAATCATAAACTTATTGTTATCAAACAACGAGGATGACTATAAACAAGCAACCTAAGCAATGCAAAAAAGTAAACAAATATTATGGAATCCATTACTCAAGCCCTACCCTCAATCCCAATTTGTATGATGGTAAGAAGTATAGAAGTAGCCCCTTACATGACCTATTATGTGCCTACAAACAGATTGAAGCTGATAAAGACTTTAAAATTTCTAAAACACAAAATATGAAACAAACTTGATGCAAACTTGAAATTTCTTGAGGAGCTCTTGGAAACTTGTTGGTGGAAGTTAACCAAACTATATAATCTAATCCTGCTCTATAGCTAGCCCTTCTAGAAAGGAGTCTATTAAGAAACCTCAGTTATACAATCAACTATGACACTGATGGACACATAATAGAGCAAATTATTATTCACTTCAAGCCTAGGGGGACATATATTTGCTCAAAGATAGTGTAATCAAAATGATTAATATAAAATCTAACTATAATACCTTAAAGTATTAGATTATGAGTGAATAAAAATCAAACAATCAGATACATAGGCATTGTTGAAATTGGGGTCGAATCTAAGCTGCGACCATTGGGATAAATATCCTTCTCTAGTTGGGAAAGAAACTTCAACTCTAAATCAAAGATCATCTTTGATAGCAACCCCAAAATTCCATCCCCACCTAAGATCCAATGTAGCAAAGGGGATCTTTCAATCCACCTATAACACAAAAGGTTGAAGGAGGAATGAAAATAACTACCAAGAATTCAAACATTAAATGACAAAAAAAAAAAACTCGAAGATATCCCTAAATGTATTGCATGATAAATTATAAAAATTGGCATGAATGTCGTATTGATAAATGATACTATTACATGAATAGTAGACAATTGCGAGGAAATGTTAGTCAAAGTACTTCCATAAAGGGTCTACTAGAACCCTACCTCTCCTTATCCTACCAAATTATACTATCTCAAATAATTGTTAAGAATTGCATCCAAGGATATTGGGCTCACAATATTAAAATTAAGCACTTATTGAGTGAATTCTAAGATAAAGACATGAGTTATCTTTGTCAAGTCTTTGACTAAGGGGAAAGAAAGTATTGTTAATCCTATCTAGATCTTAGTAAGGAAGAGGAAACAAATCTTGTGATTTCTTAATAGGATTCAAAGACATATCTATTTGGTCAATAGAAGAGCTCAAAGGAATAGATCCTAGCATCATCCCATAATATTCCCATAGTGCCAAATTCAATACCAATAAGACAATGCCCTTATATAATGAATCCTATTGCATGCACATGCTATCAAAGGGGAAATAGATAAACTCATAAATACAAGATTTATTTATGAAACCAAGCACATGGATTGGGTTTCACATATCATCATTGCATTGAAGAAAAATGAAAAAACAAGTGTGCATGAACTACAAAAAGGTACATGCAACAACAAAGAGAGCCAATTATCCCCTAATGCCCTACATGGAACACATGTTGAAAAGGGTTGCAAGAAAGGAAGCTTATAATTTCCTTGATGATTTTTTGGGCTACAACCAAGTGCAAGTTCATCCAAACAATAGGTAAAATATGCAATTGAATGGGGAGTGTTTTGCATACATAGTCATGCCCTTTAGCCTACTAATCAACACTCTTGCCACTTTGTAACCTGATTGATGTGAAATATCTTCAAGGACATGTTCTAAAAGTGATTGCAAGTGTTAGTGGATAATCTCAGTATATGCACCAATTGGATTGAAAATATGGAAAAGCTTTAAGTTGTATTTGAACTTTGTAGACAATATGGTCTCTCCCCAAATCCCTTGAAGTGCTAGTTCTAGGTAAACTATGGATCTAACCTAGGACATGTGGTTTCTAAGAATGGAATTACAACTAACTTCTCAAATGTTAGAGTTATTGTTGATTGTCCACCATCGATGAAATACAATGGAATTCAACGTTTACTTGGTCATATGAGATATTATCGACAATTTGTACTAAAGTAGACACTAAATCTCTCGACCTTTGTATAAGTTGCTAATTGTTTTTTGGTGGACCAAGGAATGCTAACATGCCTACAAGTCACTAAAAATGTTAGCACTAATTTTACAATCCCTAGGTTAGAATGTGACCTTCCATGTGCACATTCACGCCTCAAATTTTGCTTTATTGGGAGTAGTGCTATGCCAACATGGAGAGGAGAATTTTGATTACTTGATGAGCTTCACTAGTCAACCACAAATGTGGAGATGAACTACTCAAAAGGACTAGCAATGGTGTTTATCGTTAAGAAGTTTTACAATTACTTATTAGCAACACCATTCACTTTATGGACAACCAAACTCTACCGTATCTAGTGAGCAAGCCATGCACAACAGGATGCATGGCCCATTTGCCACTATTTTTATTCAAATTTTATTTCTTAATGGTTGTGATGTAAGGGAAACAACACTACATTGTTGATCACTTATCTTAGACACTCAATGGAGAAACCTACATAAAATGTCATTGTTGACAAACTTCCTCATACATAATTGCTTCAAAATTTCTAGAGAGGAGGATCTTATAAAGCAAACCTTGCCCCATATTGGGCTAATGACATTGCAAAGTTTTAGAAAAGAAATATTGGATTGCCCAATAGAGAAGGCTTGATTTCATCACCTCATAATCAAAGTGCAACCCTATCAGTTGATTATTGGGCGGTTATTCTAGCTAGGCCAAGATAGCTTATTGATAAGGTGCATCTAAAAGCATGAGATGCATGGATTTTTAGCCTACATGAGGTCATTTTAATGGAGGCCCATTCTCTTTTGCAATGCTACTAAATTTGTGAAACATTGCAATGAGTGCCAACACACGAAAGTGTGAGTGAGGAAAGACAAAATATGAAATGTACACCAATAATAATAGCATGCCAACCTTTTGAAAGGAGGGGAATTAAATTTGTTGGATTGAGAATCTTACAACTCAGTATGCACATGCTAAGTCTATCATTGTTGCAACCAATTACCTGACCAAGTGGACTGAGGCCAGATCTACTCAAAAGAATGGCGCTCAGATGACAATGAAATTCTTGTGGGAGAAGGTAATCTCCCGATTCAACTATCCCATTGAGATTGTGAGTAACCATGGCACACATTTTATCAATGAGGTTGTTGAGACCTAAAATGGGCCCGACACTGGCTCTCTAGCACTAGCCGAACCTCTAAAACATACAAGACACCCCACATGGCCTCGTGGCTAGGAGTGTCTAGGGCTCACACTACACTAACTGCTAATATCGATTTTGCATTTGTAATAGGACATAGTCCAACATTTACCTTCCCCTACTCCTCGGAGGGAGATCCCATAACATATAGGTGTAATACCTCGTATCACATGCACAGGAGGCAACCTCTTGACTAAAACATTGTTGCCTCACTGCAACTCTCCTGCATCTCGGGGATTGGCCCCAAGATGCGTTGCCTCAACATAAAGAAAAAGTGTACAAGCTCTACTCTTTGATTTATCGAACGATCCAGGAGTTGATGTTTCCTCACTGAACTTATCCTAAGGAACCGCTCGTCTAGCCTACAACAATGACCTCCTCACACTCTTAGTGTTGGTCAATATTAGCATACAGATGCTATGCATCCAGGATTTTATACCATGTGGCATGCAAAGTGCAGAGGTGGATGCTTATTGTGCACAAACATTTTAATTTAAAACAAATAAGCAAAGTGGAGTGAAAAAAACAGCCCTTCGTGATTTTCAATCTATTCGTTATTGCTGTGTTGCTAGAGACTAGCACCGAAACTTAATCCTGCTACTAGTTTCTTTTGACTTAAACAAAAGATCATCCTATATGACGTGCACAAACAAAAGATCAGCCTTTACTTCATGTTTTGCACTTAAACGCTTCCACAACTCATTTTTTCCCCTAGCGCTTATGTGTTACATCCTTGCATAGGCGTAGGGTTTTATTTTTTGCCATTTTCAATGTATAAAGCAATAAAAATGCATAAAACATACAAACAAAGGTGAGCTGAGGCTATACCTCATGCCTCAACCTTGCCAAACATGCACACACCTTATCCATATTTTTTGCATTTTTATATCTCAAAACCCCTTATTTCCCCCTTTTTTCTATTTTTCACTATTTATTTATCAAGAAAATAGAGCATTTATTGGTCATTCTATTTTTTCTGATTATGAAAACTGAGAATCACTCATTTTCCACATTTCATCCCTCATGCATCATTTTTATCTAACCCAAAATGACAAAAATCCCATTTTCTTTGTAAAATGCTTGTTTTTCGGGTTTTAAGTAATTAGTTATGACCATAAAATATTATGGGTTCTACATTTTCCCATGTGCAACTCTCAAACATGATGCAAGCAAGGCTGAAACAAATTTCTAGCCCATGTGCACATTTTTTTCTCACCTCAAACATGCAAAATTCCATTTTTCCTTTTTAAAATGCAGTTTTCGAGTTTTAGAAAATTATTTTCAGCATTATGGCAGTATGTATTCTGATTTTTCTGACATAGAATCATCAAACATATAGCAAACAAAATTCCTACCAATTTTCATCCAATATGAACATCATTTGGCCAACCAAACTTGAAAAATAAGTATTTTCCCTTTATAAAATAAAATTACCAATTTTTTTGTGGTTGCAGGTTTCTAAAAACAGATTCAAGACAGGAGAACAGTCCACCATTAATGCTCAACCCATCTCCAATCATCCATCTCTAGCGCCAAGTCAACTCAGAAGAAATCAAGTACCACGCTGGACAAGCATTCACCACCCGGGTTTCATCTCCCTTCACACACAGGAACTGCCCCTTGCAGGAGAGAGAAAGACTAAAAATTTAGATTTCTCATTTCTCAATCATATAATACGTGGTGCTTACAATTAAAACGGAGAGTTCTCTGTGTGGATGAGTAATCCATCTTCATCTCTCTCACCCAGCCAGCCAACAGAGAGACACCAATCATCGGAGCGTCATGAAAAAATGTGTCCCCTTCTATCTTGACAGTTTCATGAGTTTTTTTCCTTTTTAATCCTTCATTAAGGTTTAAAGATTAAAATAACCGGTTCAGCCTTTCTTTTTCACACTGCTCGGCGATTTTGAAGGCCCAAATAAGCTCCGATTTGCAATCCAACTGGACAGCGGCTTCATGGCATCAAACTCCATCAACCTGGCCTCTCCCACGTACTTTATAGCTTACCGATCCGGTAGCTACTTTATAACGTCGAACCTGGCAAGGATTAAATGAGGGGTCAAATGACCTCCGATTGACAAACCGAGACTTGCATTGGGTTCCTAATGTCGAAATGCATCGAAGAAAACTCTAGCTTGGCCATCCACCACTATTTGATTTCTCATGAAAATTGGCTCTTTAACACCTCTCGGGCACTTTCCAACACCAAAACGGGTCCAGCGCTTCAAAAACAGGTCCAAATTGGGTCCTAAAATCTAGCTCTCATTAGCAACCACGGGATAGAGCAACTCAGCCCGTCGAATTGCACGAACAGATATACACATGCACAATCATAAAGAGCATTAAGCTGATACAAAATAGATACATAACAAAACACATCACAGCTCTCACCCTACCCTGTATCAAAACCAAGGCATGAAATCCACAAGGAGTAGGCCTAGCATAATCGGATAGAAATCCCAAAGCTAGTTACTAACCAATTGCTCCAACACAACCAAGCTAAAAAGAACTATCAAAGAGGTGATCCTAAGTGGTGGTATGAACTACCTTCTGAACTGAGGATAACTCAATCAAGAGCTCCTATTAGGCAAGGACTCCTATAGCCTAATCAAGAAATATTATCTTTTAGCACATTCTCCTTTTAGGCTTTAATTGTTCCACACTCGAGCATGTAAAAAGGAGGGAGATGAGCATAGTGACCCAAGGAGAACAGGGCATCGGCCTCAGGTCCTGTCTCAGTATCCAAGAGCCTACCAAGCCCTCACAAGGCGACACTTAATCCTTTTTTAACGCTCACTTTTCTTTTCGCTCCAATCTTCTCTTATTCTTATTCTTTCAGCTAGATGCTACCCCTAGGAAGACAAGGCATGGACTCATCCCAAGGAACCTACCAGGCCTTCATAAGGCAATGAACAACTGCTCAAGGATTTTTCTTTCTTTCCTTTTCTATTTTTATAGGGGTTAGAACCCCTTTTTACACACCTCTGTATATTTTCTTCTTTCAGACATTCATGGTTTTTATCCTGGTTATTTTTAGCAGGCTTCTCTAACTGCCTCACAACTAATAGAAACTCCTAGAACGGTCGCCTAGCAGGTCAGCAGAACATGGTCACTAGGATTGCCTTCTAGAACAGGTCTTTCAGTGCTTGACAATGCCTTTGCAAGAGGCAACAACTACTCAGACCTCCCTCAAACATACCTAACCTAAACTTGGGACTTCATGCCTTGATTGCCGGTCCCCAACAAAAAAAGAAATCCCTCACAAGTAACCAGACATATATAGTATTAAAACAAGGTACTCATAAAGGAAAGGTATCACCTAGATTGGTGGGCCATGAGAAGCACCAGCACAACAAAGGCTCCCCCCTAGGTTCCATGTAATCTATCTAGCACAACACTAAAACAAAACCCATAAAATGCATCTGCACTAAATAGACACATGGCCCTCTTGGCCTAAAATGGATAGGTCATTCTAATCCATGCAATACATGGTCTTCTTGGCATATACACCACATCCTATCAAACTAACCAAGGTACCAAAGATAACATAAAATATGAGGACTAGCCTCATGCTGCTCATGTGAGTCAGCTAAAAGCTTGATCTACGCCCTTTGTAGATCCACTAGCCCAAGCCTTTCTACTAATATCTCAGTAATAATGGCCATCTCTTCTTGGGTACTATGGGCTGAATGAATGACATCATTAGGTTGATATATCTCATCTTCTTGGTCATCATTCAAACAGATCGCTTGTCCCAACTTTCCAGTAACTCCTCCTACAGGGAGAATCATGGATTTATGATCATTCAACTCTTCTCTAATTGGACCCTTACATATGTCAATGATACGATCCAAACTAGATAGAGCTTCAGGCCTAGACCCATCACATAGATGCATCTCAGGGCGGTCCCTATTGTCAAATGTAGCATTATGGCCTTTAGTCACATCCTCTTGGGAATCTATCAAAGCATGTCCACATGCAATTCCTGGCCCTTCATCTGACACACCAATAGTATTTTTAAGGGTTTTGGGCCTCTAAACCCATCTTACATTTCTCGTTATACGCTTATACATTCTCAATTTGCCACATTGGTCTAATGGACTCAATGTGGACTTATTGCTATAGCCAAATGGCCTCACATCCTTAGGGCTTCTACTCAGCATAGGTGGACCTTGGGCATGGTACATCTTCTTCATATGAGATGCCTTCCCTTTCCTTTGTCCACTCTGTAACTTTTTAGCCATAGGAACCATGCTTTTACTAAAAGGAATAACATCTACTCGAAAGCATGATTCATCCATAAATTGAAAAGGCTTCTCAAGAGCCTTACTTGCATCACAACTAGAACCACTCATAGCATGCTTATCCATACTCATAGGCCTGATGGTCCTATCAATGCCGCCATTGCAACTACCTCTCATGGAACTGTTGCAAGCCTTGATGGGACTTGGTGGGCATGGAATCTTTTTATCCCCAAGAGGCATCTTATCACTGGTCATAGGATTTTCCCTTCCTACTTGGAGATTTTGACCACCAAGATCTCCCCCTAAGGTTGTCTTGGTATTAACGAAAGGATTTTCTATTTGCAAAATTGGCTAGATATTTGGATGCACTTGCAACAAGTGGGGGAAACTCCAAAATTTTTCCCAATACCTTTGAATATGCTACTCATTGTCAATTGCGTGCCTCTTAGCCTCATTTAATGACTTAGGATCTCACATCCTCACTTGGTTTTGTATATTAACCTCTAAACCGCTCATAAAGAGCTCACATAGCATATCCTAATGCAACATAGTAGCTCTTCTTGGCCAAAGTCTCAGGATATCATCAAAGGCTCTAGCGTTTTCTTTAGGAGAAGGGTATGACTCTTGTCTTATCTGCATAAGTTGCCCTAAGACTGGGTCATAGGCACCTTGTTTTCATATTCATCTAACAATTTATCGTGTAGCTCCTCGAATGATTTAATTGACCCTCTTGGGAGGCTCCAATACCATTCCCTAGCTTCTCCCTTCAAGGTACTTGAGAATATGAGTATCTGATGAATATTATCGAACCCACTTGCAAGGCAAGCTAGGCCATATTCTTTTACGTGCAACATCATGTCCTCATTTACCAACCCATGAAATACTATGAGATCCCTATAAGGAGGAGGGGATTTAGTCCTCTTTCTTGGGATCAACATTGGATCATTAAAATCTTCATATTTTTCATGACCTAGTTCTAGCCTTTTAGGGTCTCTGACCTCTTCCGTTTCCACCTCTACTAGTGTAGGAAGGTTAACACTATCCTTAATGTCCCTTTCTACCAACTCATAAAGTGGTCTAGGGAGGCCTATAGCTCTTAGCATGTCATTCAGATCCTTTCTTAGAGGATCTTCCATATCTTGCCCCTTCTTAGGAAGTTCCATGATGCCTTTATCTAGGAGATTTTGCCCCTTATCAAAAGAAAACTTATCCTTAGAACTTAGGACATGGGGACTATGTTTTTTAAGCAACAGTTTTGTCCAAAAATATTAGATTTTGGGCAAAACTAATATACTTTAAATATTTTAGATATTATCCTAAAAAGATATGGAGATTTCTAGAACTGGATGTCATTTTAAAAAAAGACAAGTGACGTTTTAGTTAGTTTTGGATATTTTATAAAAAGAAAAATAAAGAAAAGTGACTGGTAAAATCGTGTGCGTCGTGATCGCAATCTACAGACAGAAAACAACACTTCGAACAGAGAAAAGAAGAAGGAGTGAACTAAGAGCTTTCTAAACAAGTGTCTTGGAGTTTTACCCCCCTTTCGGGGCCAATGGAACCATCAGATTTATGATCTGAGCGTCAAATAACTTATCTTTCCAAGATCCCCCTCCACAAAGAGCTCCACTTCTCAGCCACAAGCCCTCTTCTCTAATTCACTATAAATATGTGACATGGGGAGGCACAATAAAGCATAAGGAGACCCCGAGAGGCTACGAGAGAGAGAATGATACCCCTCCAAGAGATTGTGAAAGAAAGCTTGAGAGAGAGAGAGAGAGAGAGAGAGAGAGAGAGAGTAGTTACCCTGAGAGGATGCAAGGGAAAGAGTTTGCTCAATTCCCTCTATCTCGATCCTCGACTTAACCATCTTCTCTTACACTCTCCCATCTCGAATCTATTCTTCCTTCTTTATCTCTTGAATCTACTTGCGGATGATGGCCCCCCAAGCGAAGAATGTCACGTGCAGATGGCAATCCCACAACCAGAAATGAAGCTTTGGGCAAAGACATCACTGTCAATCCAACTGCAGTTCTGGTCGTAAGTAATGTATTTCCAAATTGATAGATGCTTGTTTTGATTCTCGTATGAGATACGTTAGGCCCCATACTGTGATGCATACGTATAGGTCATCGAAAGGGATAAATTTCATCTCACGTATTCAAAAGATCAAACTTGCAAAGTGCATGTATTAAGGAAAGTTAATTGCACCTAGTTGCATATGGCTTATTCGTTGATAGAGCAATTACACGGAGGAATCAGTCAAGGATTATGAATGGCATAATCATGACATTAAAAATTGTGCATACAAGAGTTAAGTAAATTTTACATAGAATCGCACTTTGATCCTAAGGGGAAGAACATATATGCGATGATAATGTTATCATGACTATTATTGCATTGTTTAGCAAGAATACAATTGGTTTTTTTTTTGTTGATCTAACAACATCCTAAATGCTTTTACATTCAACTGGTCGGTAGTTTGTTGTTTTGATGATTGTTCCAAGTGCTTGTGATTTATGCTAAATGCATGGCAAGGGTCTGTGATGACAAGTCGCCATGGTAATAAAGGAATGTTTTATTAGAAAATGATATTAGGGTTGAATGCCTTGTTTGTGCTTGATTATTAAAGGATTTATTAAGGAAGGATATATTGCATGGGTGGATCTCCTCCATGATCGCACCGCGGATTAACCCAAAGAGGGCACTGATCGATTCATGGGCCGAAGGTCGAGTGGTGAGAAGGCCAACAACAAGAATGATGTTTTACTCCTAGACAACTTGTGAGTCAGGTGGAGCTCTGGACACCCCTTGCTAGGTCTAGAATGGAGTTGAAGACCTCCATGGCCCCCAACATCTGAGCATGTTGGGAGATCCTATTCTAGATAAAGGATTAAATTTGTGGTGCCATGTGACTTAGACCAATTACTTCTACAGGGGAAAAGGGATACTTTTGTTGGACAGAAGCGATACATAATTTCTCTTGTATGGGCGGGAGACAAAGATTAACTTGAAGATAAGGAACTTGTTTGAACTTGTTTGTCAATAGATTGCTTTACTCTGTTTTCGTGTCTGTGCCGTAAGTTATGTGAACGAACCATGTTCCCTAAAAGGATTAATTAATGAAGCTGACTTTGAATGTCACACATAAATGTGGTAGGACCTAATTAGAAAACTAAAGCTACTAAGGGAAGCGGGTGGGCGGAACCCCCAACGGTTCCGTTCTATGGCAGGGTGGTCCCAGAGATTTGGGAGGCTTCTCACAAGATTTTTACCATCATTCGACCTTTAGGTATTGTTAGGTTAGAACCCGATTCATGTCATTTTAGGGGACCAGAATGAGACTATGCCCTACGGGCAAAGAGGTTAAGCATCGCATCCCTCTTGTTTCCCATTCTCTTCGAACCAAGTGCGACATGGGTCTACTTCGACTTGGGTATCTCTGCGTAAAGTAGGATGTCCAAGATCCGATGCTAAAATTCTGTTAGGAGACCTTGACGACTAGAAGCTCAAATTTCAGGTCGATCCTAGTGGGTTCGACCGTGAACGTTCTGTTGCGAGGCAATTTTGAAAAACCCTAGGCAATAAAACTCGAAACATTCCATAGGAGTGCCAGGCAGTGACACTTAGATTCATTTCTCGATAGACTACTGAAGAGTGGCAATTCTCGAGAAGATATAGTCCAAAGGTGATGACGTGTTTAGGGTTTGTCCTATCTAGATTTTATATGCAATAACTAATTGATTGTTTCAATGTACTGTACAAAATACACATTTCGACTGGTCACGCGGATGGCATTTTTACGTGGAGCGTATCGACAAAATGAGCTTCACAACAGATTGTGGTATCATGGCAAAGTTCGAGCAAGAGAGACAATGATGAGCAATGGATCCAAACACCGTTATAGATAAGATTGAGTATTTTGGAAACTTGCAAAGTATTATCACGGTGGATTACCGTAGCTTCTCCATGATCCTATTCGATGTGCAATGGTTCAAAGTGGTACTTGAAGGAGTTGGGGCAACAGTTCGACGAGGTCCATCTGGATTTCTCGAAATAGATTCTGAAAAAAGATAGACGAATTTGCGAACACGTTTGTATTGCCAGTCCATTGTGAACAGGTGCATGAACTCATTTTTTTAATTTTATTATAACATGGTACATGTCACAAAAGTTAAATCTCTCTTGTACGTAATTTTAAACATGTAATTTTCTATCCAAACCCCCGACAACCTCAATGGTGGTATGTTGTATCTTCAACGCCCCGAAGTATGAGAGTATATGATCAAAGCAATGTTCCCAGTGTAGATGAAAACAATATGCAAATAGAGGGGTCGATATTGTAAGAAATGGTGGAGACCGCTAAAAGCTTGGAGCATGTAGAGGAGCCAAAATTAGATAACAATGATGGAAATACAGGAGTCCAAGAATTCTTTGAGAACGAGGTCGACTCATCCTTTTGTGGTGACCTGTCTATCGACCTTCCCGTATATGCGGAGTTGTGTCAGGAGATTGACATGGGACCATAGGGTACTTCATACTTGGAGCATCCACCTACTCAATTCGTTGACGAATCACTTATAAAGGTACATAAGATATATATTTTAAGTAAGATCTTTTTTTGAAAATTTATATTACCGTGCTTTGCTTGATTTATATTGATTATGCTAACATCAATTTTTGTCTATGTAGGTGACCTTTGGGGATATTTGGATCCGTACGATGAGTCGTGGGATGAGCGAAGAGGAGATACTACAGAAGATCTTCACACGTATGTCTCCAGATCAGATGGCTCGATTCAGAGATATGGCAAACCAAGAGCTGTCTTGGATGCCATCAGGCCGTTCTATTAGATCTACTTCGGTGCACTCTGATGTTTCAATTCCCAGTAGACGAAGTCGATGCTCCAGACTTGGGCCGGATGGAGGGAGTGGTTCTTGGGGATGTTGCGGAGACGTGGATGCAGTGACCCGCGGTCGGCTCGGGATACATGTGCTACTCCTTACTCTCATGCAGATTCGAGAGAGCATGGCTCAGGTGGTAGTTGTGGAGGTACTGATGTAGTATCTCCGTCTCGTCGCTCTACCGAAGTTGCGTCACCTATGGGATTTGTCACACCTGTGGGGACGTCTACTCCAGCCACTCTAGATTTTTCTCAGCCGTCTGTAGGTGGCACCCCTATGGGTGCTATTCTGAGAGATACTACCCCCGTAGGTACACCAGATATATAGGGGTCTCTTGGATATGCCCAGGAGGGTAGTCACAGGTGGGAGAGGACACATCTTAGGCATACCCCAGAGGGATATGGATACCTTGTAGATGATAGGACAGGAGCATCATCATGAATGATGAGGGGAGGAGGGTGATAGCTCGTATGAGAGAGTTGTGCCAACAAGTTTTTCGATACGTCTTGGATCATTGGAAGAACATACTAGAGGGGAGCAAGGACTACATAGTAGCATCCTTGCATGAGGAGTTTCCGGTACCCGCCACAATAGATAGGTTTTCCACAGGCTGGATGATAGAGTGTATGCGTGCGTACATGTCACACATATGATCGGATGTACGCAAGGCACTAGTGGGGCCTCAAAGCCCGAGTGGCTAGACGCAGATGATTGCGCCGACTCAGGGAGAAGACTACAAATTCTCCAGGACGTTGGAGACAACAGCGTGAGGCGGTGAGGGCATGACTGGAGGTAGGAGTGGTGGCCACAAGACTTATCTGAAGGACTTTGTAAGTTTTTCTTTTGTTCTACTTACTTATTTTTTGCAATATCCCTTGTACTAACAATCGTATTTCTAACAGTTGTATTTTGTTTTCTTTGCAGCAATCCATTACAAACCGCGATCCCACCATCCTAGAGACTCAATATGCAGAGAGACACAGTCTCACTGCATTGATCGGTGGATTGCATGGACATGGCAGCCCAGTAATTTGGAGACTCAATGTCTTCTGGACTTAGATCAGGGTAGTCTGCTTGGATGTATCCTAGCTCATTTCAATGGCAGCATTGACAGTAGGGACATCTCCTACGGATGTGCCCTATCTCTCCCCACGTATGGCATCTCTTACCCTGATCTCAGAAGTCATCTTTGCTACAATTGCCTAATTTAAGTTCTTGGACAATTGGATTCACTCAGATAATGCATCTTGCAAGTCCGTTGGACGCATTGCTTCAAGAAGGTGGTTGGGGGCTGTCTTTTTATTGGCCCCCTTGCCCTAGAAGGCCTTCTTAAAACTTAGACCCGTGTATATTTGCATGCCAAGCATGCGGATGAAAATTGAGTGCCTACTCGTAAGACCCAAGAGGCATGTGCTCCCATTCTCAAGCATAATAGAGTGCAGGATGGCTGCTCATCAATCTTCACAAATATAGTATTCATGGCAGATCAAAACTTGACATCACAAACGTCGGAGATTTCCGGGGTCCAAATATCTGAGCTTCATATTGCAGGAAAAACGAAAGACTGATGTAATCGAAGACGGGCACAAGAGAACAGAAGACGTGTAACAGCGCCAGCTCTAATGGCCGCCTTGAGACTGATGGAGTCTGATCTTCGTCTGTTGTTGCGTGTCTGCTTTTTGGACCCATCCAAATTAGATGAGGAGGAGGAAGGAGAAGTTCTGCTAAATAATTCATTGGCCGAGATTGATATCTGTCATGTCATCGCAAAATCAAGAGGAGCGGAAGATGAGAGCATTCTGGGCGATCGTTTCCTGCATGAGAGATCTATGATGATCCGAGAGGAACAAATTATTACCAGCTAGCCAGACGTGGGTGGTGAGGAACAAGGGAGTACTCTCGAAGGCTAGCTGGAGGCGATGGCCTACTCCGATGATACACTGTGAGTACAGCAGAAGGTGGTGGTGGGCATGCATCCAGTGAATACGAATTTGATGATATGATTGTGGATGCATATGAGCTTGATGATGCCAATGATTTTGCATCTCTTAATCACGCGAGTTAAGCCTACTGATCATTTGGCATGCAAATTCATTCGTTGTATGCTTCCTTGCGCGATGCTGCTTGGATTTCCTGCCCATCCATTATAAGATTTCCTGCCCTCCTGCCCCACATCTGTACGCTTGACAGGCGGCGGCCTTCTTCTATTGCTGAGATGTTGCTTTTCAGGGATGACTACAAAGCTGATGGCCCTGCCTGGTAAAATTGATTACTAGCTGCTGCCGGACTTCTGTCTTGATCTAATCATATAGGAGGATCCCTTAATAAGTCGTATCGTGGTTGTCATTCACAGTACTACATTGTTGTAGCACGGATGGAGTGTGGCATCTCTTCCATCACATCTATGGGTGAGGTGTTTACTGATAGGCAGGCACATAAGCCTTATCTTTTGTAAGTCTATACAATTGGAACATGTGCTTGAGGAATAGAATATCATCATTGAGGTACTATGGATGCTCTCAAATCAAAGCTTTAATGTAGGTTAAGGCAAATGTCATTACAACAAGGGCCTAAAGATGTATGCAAATTAAAATCTGCTTACTTGTAAAAGTACATTGATATATATCAGTCCATAGCTTCATGATGTTCCGGTGTTCAGGATGTTTTCATGTTTTGCAAAAATTTAGATGCATGCATCATGCATAATAAAGCATGGACATGAAACAAGAATACTACCTCTCTCTTATAGTCCACATGTGTTACAACCATAATAAATAGGTCATGATCACATGAAATATTAAGTCCATTCACATATCCAAGCCTATGAGCAAATAGAGACTAGGGCTAAAGCATACTATCAACTATCATGATTGAAGTAATCCCTAGGTGAAGGTATTTTGGCAAGCTTAGAGCGTAGTCAAGAGATTCAATTTTGAATGTTCACCTCGTGGTTGAGGGAACTAATCAATATGATAAGAATTTTCATGTGTCAATTGGGATTTCTTTAGAGTTTCAAACAAAGAGAAAACCTTTGCTACTAAGACAACGTCGGTTCTAATGAGGCTATAGGTACAAAAGAAAAAAAAAACATGTTAAGCTATCAATGCCCAATCCTAAAACAAAGGCAACATTAGATTTACCCTTGCAATCTTCGTAACTCACTCTTCAAGCACCATGAATACATGCAATATAGAATTGATAGCAATATCCATACAATAAACATTGATGATGGCTATGAAGGCATCCTCTTAGCACTCTATGGCAATCTAGTAAACACTAGAAGTTAGTAGATCCTCAATAAGGATAACCCTTATAATTCTAACTAATTGTCATACCCATATACTACGACATATCTAGTATAGTCACAATACTATAAATATTAGTTGCATGATATTAATGATTATAAAACTTGTCTAACATAAAACCCAGAAGGGTCCATCGAGGGAATAATTGTGCATCCAAACATGCACTTCTTATTTGAATTTCTGAAAATCTTGAAACTGAAAATTTGTACCTTGAACCTTTGTAGGTTCTCAATAAGAATGTATGTGATTTAGTGAGACCCTCTAATTGCATGGGAGAAGAACCTATTGCACTTCATTAGCTAGTAATTCCATTGCTACACTTTCGGTCCATGATCAACAAGTATGTTGATAAATTCTTCAAATATGAAATTTAAAAGTGAATACAGTCATAAATGGCCAAAACAAATTGAAGGAATCTATATATTGGACAAATCTTCTAATATCAAAACTGTAAATCATATACAATCATCAATCATAAAAAAAATATCAAGCAATTTGAATATTGAAAGGCCTATTAGCTATGGAACGATAAATGACTGGAATCCTTAATTCCACTTGAAACATAGAATCATTTGAAATGTTGATAACCCATGTTTGCAATAAAGTACAAAATATGTTGTTATCAACTATACAAAAACTAATGCTTGCCCTCCAAAAATATTAACAATGGCTTTTAAAAAAGGGGGACTAGCTAGGGCCCTACACTTTAAACATAGTGCATTTAAGTAAATTAATTTTGATTTCAAATAGTAACATGTTTCTCCAATCAAGAGTGCATCACAAGCATGCAATTAGTTTTAAGTCTTAGGTTTTCTAATAACCATAACTAGGATTCTATACATATTTGAAGATGTAAATAAGGTTTCAACAACAAGAATAAGTAGAGGCACATTTACAATTTTGCCTAGATTGGGTGTCCTCGTTGAAGGTACATACCCTCGAATTGTAGGCAAACTAGCAAACCATGATGGGGTGACAGAAAATGATCATGCTCGTGAAGCCATCTTGTTTGTCAGAAGTATTTCAAAGTGCTACAAATCTTCAATAATTTGTGTGAATGCACCAACAAGTCTACCTATAACTAAACAGGCTAAGTTAGTAGGCTTGGGACAGGTACAATCTGGTATGCTTGTTTTGAGAGTGTCTTGAGGCCCCTTAGTTAGATCTAGGAAACGTTTCTTACCAAGTCTCTTGGAAAACATGTATATAAGGCAACAACCTTCGTAACCTGCAACCGCAAGCACCTGACCAGAACACAGTTTAATGGCTCCTTTAGCAACGAGGCCTCTGATTGTAAGCCCTTAGATGAACTGATAACACAGGCATAGGATAGCTTCTCATTGATATCTACTATTTGAGTTATGTTTTCGTGCCATTGCATGGCATGATCAACAAACTCATGCCCTCTAGTAGATCCACCCATGGCCATTTAAGTATAGCTTGAGTGAAATTTGGATTGAATGATCTCTATTTGAGAACTTGGAATAGACTAGGAGCTTTATTTCAATATCATTGCATAGCATGTTCAATGATATCATGTAATGCACTCCTACTTGCCGAATCCATTCACAAGCCATGGTTTAGTGTCAAGATTGTTTTTATGCCATTGTAGAGCACGTCTAATGAGTGCACGCCCTATTGCACTCACTGAATCCACTCACTCATACAAGTTTAGAGTTTAGTTATGCTTTTGTACTATCGCATAGCCAATCAACTCACTCATTGATTGGATCCACCGATGTTGGGCTTATTGCTTACAACAAATGGGTGGATTTAAGCACAATAATGCCACATGGTTAAAAGACCCTAAAGGCAATTACATGTCTAATTTTTTTGTTGGATTTGCTTAGATTTTCTCAAGCTCAAATGACAAGGGAAAATCTATTACATAATTGTCTTTGGACTAATGAAAAAGCTATTTGATTTAAAATTTTTGACAATAAGTACATCAAATATAATCATCCCCACAATCAAGGTATTCTCTCATTTTGTAAGATGATATTTAACCTTTCCATCCCTTCCTTCTAAGTTCAAAAGAAATGTTGGAGAAGCTTATAATCCTCCTCCTCTATAAGCTTCTATTAGAAGTTTTTGTTGTGAAACATAAGGACTAAATACGACTATTGTTTTTAATGGTAAAATGAGGTTTTTGAACTGAGATAAGATTTAGTTTGGTAGGTTTTCTCACACAAGGACCAATTTGTGAAGAAAGAGAGAGAGGGGATTCTCTATGAAGCTGCACAAAGTATCCAATGAGAAATTTAAGGCACCCTTTCCAAGGAAAATTTCAAGGTTCCAAAGGATGCACAAATCCCCCACATATGTCTATATTCATAATAAAGACACTAGTCTAGTAAAATAGACTATCTCTAAGTGTGATACTAAAGCCTAGGTTTTGTCAATTATCATGTATTATACTTGGCTTTGAAGAAAACTTTAGCCAATTTTGAATGTATATATGATAATAATAGTTATTCCTTCTCTAAAAATAAGATACTAGGATGCTCCAATAAACATTGCTTCTTAAAATGTATAAGGCCACACTTGCTATAAATATTTAATGGTTATAAATCTCTCTTCTCAATATATCTTACTACTATATTATTTTGATTGTAGGTTCGAAAAGCCCCAAACCTCCCTTCTTTTCCAAACCTCCCTTTTTCTATTAAAACCCCCTCCTCTCCCCTCTCTCACGTCTAATCTCTTCTTTTCTCTTCCCCCTTGCGTTTTCAATTAAAAGCCCCTCTCCTCCCCCTCCCCCTCATTGTAAGGCCTAGGCTCTCTCTCTCTCTCTCTCTCTCTCTCTCTCACAATTAAAACCCCCTCCCCTCTCATGTAAGGCCTAGTCTCTCTCTCTCTCTCTCTCTCTCTCTCTCTCTCTCTCTCTCTCTCTCTAAATTAAAACCCCCTCCCCTCTCACGTATAATCTCTCTCTTTTCCCTCCCCTTTTTATTTAAATTCCACCCCCCTCCCCTCTCTCTCTCATGTATAGAACCTAGGTTCTCTCTCTCTCTCTCTCTCTCTCTCTCTCTCTCTCTCTCTCTCTCTCTCTCTCTCTCTCTCTCTCTCAGATTAAACTTTTTTCTTTTAAAGAAACATTTTTAAACACTTTTATTATTTAAAATTCTTTTGACATAGTTTTTCACACTTTGAAACGGATATTTTTTTTAAAAAAAAGATAGAGAGAGAGAGAGAGAGAGAGAGAAATATTAAAAAATAAAAAAAAGAAAAAATATTTTTTAAACTAAACATTTTTCTCCCCTCTCTCTCATATATAGGGCCTAGACACACACACGCACACACACACACACACACTCTCTCTCTCTCTCTCTCTCTCTCTCTCTCTCAATTAAATCAAACTTCTTTTTAAATCAAAAGTCTCTCTCTCTCTCTCTCTCTCTCTCTCTCTCTCTCTCTCTCTCTCTCTCTCTCAATTAGATTAAACTTTTTAATTTAAACTTTGTTTGATTAAATATTTTTTAAAATTAATTTAAAATCTTTTAACATAGTTTCTTACATACTTGAAGAGGGAGATTTTTAAAAAAATAGAGAGAGAGAGAGAGAGAGAGAAATTAAAATAAGAATAAGAATAAGGATTAAAAAAGACAAAAAGAGAGAAGAAAAAATAGAATAGTCTTTTTTAAATCAAACCTTTTTTATATAGTTTTTGACTTAGAAAAAAAGAAAGAAAATATATAATTTAAAAGAAAAAATAAAAAAGAAAGGAAAAGAGAGAAAATAGAAAAATAGAAAGAAGAAAAAATATATAAACAGAGCAAGAGAAAAAAACATTGAAAGAGAAAAATAAAAATAAAAATAGTGAGAGAGAGAGAGAGAGAGAGAGAGAGAGAGAAACCAAGAGAAAAATAATAAGAGAGCAAAAAAGAAATAATAGAAAGAGAGTGAAAGAGAGGGAACCTAAAGAGAGAATTATAGAGAAAGAAAATATAAAACTTGAGAGAGACAGAGACAGAGAGAAAGGAAAAGAAAAAAAAAAGAGGAGAGGGGAGAGAAGAAAAAGGAAGAGAGAGACAAAGAAGAAAAAAGAAAAAAAAGGAAAATTTGAACATTGAGAGAATATAGAGAGAGAAAAGATAATTTAAAAGAAAGAGAAAAGAAAAAACTTTCAAGAGAATGAATAGAGAAGAAGAAAAAAAAGAAATAAAGAGAAGAGGGAAAGAGAAGGAAAACAAAGAGAAGTAGGAAGAGAGATAAAGAGAGAAGAATAAGAAGAAGAAAGAGGACAAGGGGAAGAGAGACGAGGAAAGAGAGAGAAGAATGAGAGAGAGAGAGAAGATAATTTTTTTTAAAGAAAAAAAATTAGGAGAGAGGAAAGAGAAGAAAAGAGAGAATGTGAATATAAAGAGAATTATACACAAGGAAAAAATAAAATGTACATATTTTAAGAGAGACTAAGGGGAGGGAAAGTGAAAAAAGGAGAGAGAGAGAGAGAGAGAGAGAGAGAGAGAGGGGGGGGAGAGAAATATGGAGAATTTTAAAAATAAAATGAAGAGAAAAAAAGGATAAAAGAAGAGTGGGAGGGAAGGAAAAGAGATGAGAGAGAGAGAGAAAGAGAAAGAGGGTGAAGAAATAAATTAGAAACAGAGAGGAAAAAGAGGAGAGAGAAAGAGGAGAAATAGATTGTAGAGCAAAGTTGCCATGCTTTGCTTGCCGCTTCAGGGCACTATCGTTCTCTTCAAGGGGAACGCTAGTCAGAGATTATTAACCATAAAAAATATTGGCTTTTCCAATGTAGTGTTCTCTTCAAGGACTTGTTTGGTAAGCTTGACCTTATTAAGACTTAATATTGTTATGGACTTAGCTAGCTGATGCATAATAACGTATCTAAACAAAAAGTTTAGACTTTATGGGCATTGAATCAATCTTTATTTAAAGAATTTGGTTTACTTTTACAAAAAATAAGACCTTTTGTCTTGAATTGAGAAGGCATTTTAGAGGCATGTTATGTACACTACTTCACATTCTCAGGGGATTCTGCCATAGTACTTTGTGTTTGATCATAGTCACCCCACATACAGACAAAAAATTAAGCACAATGCCACCAGAAGCCCTGCAGCTGCATCTTTCAATCAATCTTGTGATTTTCACTGCTTGTGAAAAATCATGCACAGCAGAGCAATTATGTACACAGGAAGCATAGCTAGTATAGATACATGGTGCATGGGTTATGCCTACCATATTATGGCTCACTGTTTTTATGCACCTGCTGCTAAATCTGTCAGACTTGTTTGTTGCTTACGTGCAGCAGCCTGAACAGCTGTGATAGCAACTGTGGAAACAATGTCCTCAACTGTGCATCCTCTGCTCAGATCATTGACGGGCCTCCTCAATCCCTGAATGACAGGCCCCATTGCAATCGCCCCAGTTGACTGCCATGAAACAAGAACAGACAATTCATCAAATAGGGCTTACAATTAAAGAGGCAATCAGGAACAAGTCTCAGTCAACATCAAAACTTGAACAGAATCACATCCTGAAAAGACATCCTTCCTTTCTTTTTTATTTGTCTTCTGCAACTCATAGCAGGAAGCGCACGACACGGGCAGAAGATCATTGAAATTCATTTTGCGTAATATGGATAATCTTGACATCTGTAGGTAATGTTCCATCACTAGTCTTCCAATTTTGAGTTGATTTCCATTTTCAAGCAAGCTGAACCAAAGTTCTAAT
The DNA here is from genome assembly GCF_053477565.2 of Lygodium microphyllum. Classification (NCBI taxonomy): domain Eukaryota; kingdom Viridiplantae; phylum Streptophyta; class Polypodiopsida; order Schizaeales; family Lygodiaceae; genus Lygodium; species Lygodium microphyllum. The sequence continues at coordinate 73,755,316 of NC_141138.1, read as the reverse complement.
CTTCAAGCCACCTGAACTTATTGGGATCATAACCTCCTGAACCCCAGGGCAATGACTACAAAGAATAGTGGGTATCATGTCTGTCAAGTACCCTTTGTATGTACACTTTTAGAGATGATCTCATGTGCATTCTTGCTTGAAATTATCATGCATTATGCATCTCTCCGTCTGTGTGTCCCTGACCGCTTCCATCAACCCACACTGAGCATACCTAGTGTTCATCATAGTTTACATGACATATAGGATTGCAGGTCAAACTAGGAAATACAGACACCTAAACAGAATGCATCTATCAAGTCTAAGACTTATGTATCAGGGTTTTAGTTAGACATTTATAGCATCAACAACAGGAGTATTGATTGCTGTACTTTAATCAAGTTCTACAAAACCGATGAGGATAAATAACTTGTGGTTCATTTTGTCTTTTGTCCAGTGTGGCGGTGGGGGACCGCTGGGAGCCGGTTCTGGGGGCGCCTGCATACAATATTGTTTCAAATTGAAATTAAGAAACAATCTAATGTTGAATGAAGGCTTGGTGTGTTGGTAACACCATTGCAATACGTGTGCAGGGATTCTGGGTTCAATTCCTGGACCCAAGGTTCACCAAATCGTATTTGGGTTTTATTAGTTCGTTTCTTTTTAAAGGTAACTTCAAATTTTTTTTTAAGGGGCTCCTGGTCACGCCTCAGAAAGGACAAAATGGAGCGCAAGTTATTTATCCTCGTCCCTATAAAACACTCCAAAGAGTCCAATGCCCCTATGAAATTAAGAAATAGAAAAGAAGAAATTTCTAAAATAGTTTCATGGGAAATGGCAACTATGTTATGCTGAACAACTTCCTTCATGCGTCATCAGCCACCCTCCTCAATAGTTTGTAAAGTTTCAGCCACTTGGCAGCTGGCCATAGCAGCTCTATTAGTGATATAGTCTAGATCAGCTATGCCCCTAAGGGTATGGAATTAGATCAGAAACAGGTCTGTAGCCTAGAAAGAAGATGACACGTGGGACTCATGCTCTAAACCCTTTAAACAGGACCTGGACAAAGGAACTTCAATAGAAAGTCCAATTGACTGGCTAAGCTATGTGTGCAGTACCCTGCCTAAAGGGAGGCATAACTTGAAGGAATTGAACAAAAGTAGACACTCCAATAGAAAATCCAATTTAGTGGCTCAACTATGTGCACAGCATCCCGCCTAGAGGGAGATATGATAGATATACCAACAGATGGTCAAATTTAAATATCAAAAGAAAGAACATAATTTAAAAACTCACACAACCTTGCAGATCATGGTTATAATATGAGCTGCTATTGCATCTAATTAAACAAGATAACCAGAAGTCCAGTGCATTTGATGCATGTTTTTTAATAAGGCATTGCAATGATGCTATACAACCAGCTGGGAAGATATGACACTACGACTACAAAAGCACTAACAACAACCAGTTCCATGGCAAGAATAGATGTTTACAGAAAAGCTTTCAATGTGCTCTTACCTGTTGTACAGCTTTATAAGTAGTGTTCCCAGTGTTGAGATCTGGAAAAACGAGTACAGTGGCCTGAAAATGCAAGTCAAGGTATGAAGTCACGACAAGAAACAAGATTAAGAGCAGTATACATTTTGTAAAACTACACAACCAGCGAAAAAAAAATTATCGCTCAGCAAAATGCAATTATTTAGCAAACCTTTCCAGCAACTGGACTGGATTTGCCTTTCAGCTTTATTTTAGCTGTTTCAGGATTCACAGCAGCATCATACTGTAACAACAATACAACAGCATATAGCTCAGTACCCACATTTGAGATTTCTTAATAGCACTTGTAGACCATGAATAGAAATTCCTATGTTTGTTTTAACAAGTGACATGCTTGCCTGCAACGGTCCTTCGATTGCTAAATCAGGTTGCTGTTTTTTTGCAATAGCAGCAGCATCTGCAACTTTCTGAATAATAGGTCCTGAAAGAGATTCTCTCAGTTAATAGTGGTAGTTTAGAAAATGCAATTTCAAGGATGGGTATAGATAAATAACTTCTATTACCAGAATTTGAATCTCCTGTTGCGTAAGATAACATTGCCACTCGAGGCTCAATACCAAAAGCAGCTGCAGTATTTGCAGAGGCAATTGCAATTGCTGCAAGTTCTTCACTGGATGGATCTGCATTTATCGCGCAGTCACCGAAGACTAACACTTTGCCCTGAAGGCACATAAAAAATACACTGGATGCAATTTTCAAGCCCGGATCTGTCTGTATACAGGACAAAACACCAGATTAAATCCCAAGTGCATTTGTCAGTAACAAGACATAAAATAGCTCTCTTTTTTCTTTTGGTAATTTTTTGGATCTTTGAGGGTTTTGGGGAAAAGGGGAAGGGAGAAGCAGGAGTTTAAAGGAGAGTGGTGGGTGGGTGGGAATGTTGGGGCTCCAAGGGATTGGAGTGAGACCTTTCACTTTTAGAGATGCAATACAATATGTGCACATACCCCTGCCTCCCTCTCTTCCTTCTCTCTGCTTCCTCCCTATTCCATGAGACCTTCCTCCCTGGACCTTTCTCCTTTTCCTCTCCTCTTATTCTCTCTCAGTTGTCACTCTCATGCCCTCTTCCTCTTTGTAGGTTTGGCACATGTGCAAGCACAAGTAGATGTGCATATTGCATCTCCTTCATACAAAGATATTGCTCTTGAATGTTGACTAATTGGTGTATGATCTGTTCCAGAATCTGGTGCTTGAAGCAATCCAGCCAATGCAAATGGAATTACCCGTAAATATAGATCAGAGAAGAATTTGTATGCAAAAGTAGTTTAGTGACAGACAATTACTCAAGCCCAGCAAATGTAGCTTGATTTAACAAAAGCTTATTGAAAGAATCAGAGAAGTAAAACCTTTTGCAAGCATACACTATTATTTGTGGAATGATGAGGACAAACTTCAAAATGGCAAGCCAGAAAACCACCTTTGTTGGATAAAGGTTGTTCATTGAAATTCTTCTACACGATAATTACAAGCTTGCATGATTTGTTTGCTGCTCTGTCACAACCCTCTCAATGACTAATGCATGAGATCTCTTGCTTCAAAATGCAGTTCCCATAGTTGCTTCACATCAAGCTGAAATGGAGTCTGATTTAACTGTTATTTAACTTGAAACTGCATTGAATACATCAGGTAAATGGAAGTCTACAGGTTGAAATGAGCTTACATTTGACTTTTAATTGCTTTTTGGGATCTATTGAAAGACCATATACTTTGTATAATCAATGATGGTTCACAGAAATAACCACTGGAAAGATGAGTTGTTAGATTGACCCCCAAAAGAAGTTGTGTGACAAATTTGCAAATTGGTTTCTCCCTCTTTCTCAGCTATGAGCCATGCTTGTGGCCTTCATTGCCACATCCTACACCACTGATCCCAAGTACCTACCTCACATGTCACTATTACCTTTATCTTCTTCATCAACACCCTTGCAGGTGGTATTCTCTTTGGTGTATATGTATATAAACTTGTCACAAGGACGTGTATTTTTAATGCTTAGCTTTGGCATTAATAATTTGTGCACATGTGAGGTGCAAGCCAATTAAGTCATAGTGACAACTTAAGGAATCCAAGTGAATAGTGGGTAGAATTGGCAAAAGTTGTACAAAGTTATGCGGAGTACTTAAGGGTACTTGGTGTCAATTTGGAGTCTAGACCATTAATTGTAGCATTAAATGTCTAGTGGGGTGACATTGTGGGACTAGACATTAATTAATAAAGTAATGCTAGTCCAAGGCCAATTAATATTGGGAACATTAAATGTCCCACAAGGGTTAACGCATTAATTGTGAATGGGCACAAGCTAATTCTTGGGTAGGGTCAAATGGATGATTCATTGATTTTCAATATTTAAATTCTGAAAATTAATTAATTAAAGATGAAAATCGTGATTAAAAGGTTGCCAAGTGGCAAAAGAGGTTGCCACTTTTGTCAAAATTACCCATGCATAAGAGAATGTTGTTTGGGGGCTGGCTAAGGATCATTCCAGCATTCAGAGACCGAGGGATGAAGGAGCCGTTGTCAGATGAGCTCAGAGAGAGGTGATAGCTAATCATGCAGTGCAACAAGACAAGGATGAAAGGTTTGCTTCTCCGCCTCAATGAGAGGCAGCAATAGAAGAGAAGGGCTCACCAATCGCACTTCAGTTTTATCCCCTTTCAAAGCTATTAGTGCCATCAGAATTGCCATCAGAATTATCACTACGCTTGCCAAGAAGGAAGGCTAGTTTCATACTGATACTAGCAAAAACTAAAGGGGTGCATGCCTGACTCATCTCTAAATCATATTGAAGATGGGCATTGTGCACAGTGTATTGACTGTCCCCACTGAGCTAGGAGCTCGACTATTGGATATGTCCATCCAACCATCTATAGCCTTTTTTAGCATCCCATACCAACCTATAGGTGCTTAAGAGGGCCCAAGGTGGATATGTCCATCCAACCATCCATAGCCTTTTTAGCATTCCATACCCACCTATAGGTGCTTAAGAGTGCTCGAGGGGAATACAAATTTTGGCTAGTGTTGTAGCAAGGATGCATCTACACTAGATATGGCTTCGAACATGAGAGCTTTCTCCAAATTGGAACTCTAAATGACATATTGATGCAATTACATGGCACCTCATCTTCTAAAGTGAGTACCTACCCATCATGTGAACAACCGAACTCATCAATCTACGTACTTAGCTTCAAATTGTAAGGTAGTCTCCTATGCCACAATGCAACAAGATGGAGTATATCAAAGACACTCAACCAACACCTTTGAGGCTTCAAAGCACTGTTTTTTGCATATTAAAAGGCATGTAACTGTTTGGAGAGTTGCTTGCAAGGTTCTTTGTGAGAGGAGCTTAGCTTGTACTGAATTATCTAGGGGGACTTTCTATTGGCATCGAGCAATGGTCATACTCCATGGCCAATTAGTACTTTCTATACACAGGAGCTAGAGCACCTATCCCTCGCGGAGATTTGGAAGCTAACCAAAAATCTCATGGGGTTGCAAAGATGAGGCCATGTTGCCAGTTGCCCTTCCATGGAGAGCAATCCTCCAATGTCTACCATATTGGCAAAGCCTTGCTGCTCCATTATTCACATATTAAGAGGATGGTGGGACCAAGTTCAAGGAAGCTCGCATCATCAACAAGAGCTTTCAAGCAGCTCTAACTTTGTCAAAGTCCGGGATGATTTTCACCCACTGGATATATACCCTACCATGGCTTCCTTCTACCATTTACAATTGCACTAAGAGACTTCATATGGATCTAATGCATGTCCAATCCTACTATTAGAATTCCCCTTTTGGCAACAACTATACTATTGAGTTTATGTAATTTCACAATTTTCAATAGGAAATACATATGGCCACTTTTTCCAAATGAAAATAGTTGTGCCATTGAAACTGGCTTTGGAAAGCCCAAAAGGTAGTAGGCCACATTTTCGCAAACACTTAATTCAACTTAACAATAAATTCAGCAAGAAAAATCCATATACAATTGGAGTTGGAGTGCTCTTAAGTCAGACATGACACATGTTGGCCCCAAAGCTTGGCGCCCCTTTCAATATTTTGGAGATTACTAACGTATGCTCAACATTGGTTACAAATGGCTAGATTTCAACGATTTGTCACAACACACTGATCCATGGATGCACAATGACCATGTCACCTTCACTGTTGGTCTCCAATCATTTGTAGAGTGTTCAAAAATGTAAACGTACACCTAAGCCTACCAAACTCTAAAACTTACAGCCAACATTTGAACCCTATTTCATGGACCATTCAATATATTGCTGATTTGAAATTTGCAAATATATATGATTAGCTCTACAATGGCCAAAGGCATGAGTACTTAGTGCTAAAAGATGGTTTTCTAATGATGTATGAATAGCTATGTGTCACAAAGAAACTGAGACCTAAGGTGATCAATGAGCACAGAGAGATTGATGCTACAGTTAAAGCAATGGAGCATTTCTTTTATTGGCCTTCTTTGAGACACGACATTGAGCAGTTTGTCAAGGCATGCATTGTACAATATAAATTGAAGTATGACAAAATATGTTAGGTTTATTACAACCCTTCCCTATTCCTGATAGGCTTTGGCAAAGCATTGCTATGGACTTAATCTTTGAGGTTTCTGGGACACCTACAAGGAATGATGGGATATGGACCACTATTTGCAGCCATAGTTGGATTCAAACGAGCATGATTCAGCATACCAAACGTTTGCAAACATCTTATATGAAGACGTATGAAAAGCCATTTCATACCTATCCATTTTTTGGGTTTTAATAAAATCGCTCCCAACTTGTCAAAATTGTTGCTTTTTGCTTGGTGACATTTTTTGCTGCAGCCTCAATATTTTCCCTTATAGATTCCCGCGTGTGCAGCCTATGCGCCTCAACTTGTTCATGTGCAACCAGCAAGATCAATCGTCAACCTGTGCACTGCGCAGAACCAGGGCGGCATTTGCAAAAATTCAGATTTAGGGCAGTGTGATCGGCATGTGCAAAAACAGGGTAGCATGTGCTCAACCCATGCATATTGTAGTGTGCTCATTGTTGAATGCTCTCTCTCTCTCTCTCTCTCTCTCTCTCTCTCTCTCTCTCTCTCTCTCTCTCTCGTGCTGTAGTTCTAATTGCTCTATAGCCTACACTCTCTCAAAATTCATACAGTTCCCTTGTCAAATTTCATTGTCTTTTATACTTGTTTTTTAGAGTGCAAGCTTTGTTGAAATATTCACAATTCCTACCAAGGTTCAACTTATCATTCTTACATATTTCTAGTTTTTAAAGCAAAAATTAGGACAACGTATGATTCAACCCAAGGGTCTGAATCATACTTTAATTATACTTTCATACCCGTACACGTATGGAAGTATGAAACATATGTTATCGACTATGTTTACAGCTTTAACAAGCAAGCCAATTTCATTCCTATGAGGAAGAAGATAAAGGTTGATCATATGGCATACTTATCTTTGCAACGAGTATTTAAGTATCATGGCATGCCAAAGTCAATCATCAATGGTTAAAACTCTCAAATGACCAGTTTGTTTTGGAAGGGGCTGTTTGAAAACATGCGTACCACGTTGACATTTTCTTCGTCCTTCCATGCATGAAGAAATAGTCAATCAAAACCGGCAAATTGTACAATTCATGACCTCTTGAGATGCTATGTATCTAAGTGTAAGTCACAATGGAAGCAATATTTTCCTTGGGTAGAGTTTACATACAATAACACAATGCATAGTTCTACTAGCAAAGCTCCATCTAAGGTTGTGGGAAGTGGCAAGAAAGTACCCTCTATTTTGCACACAAAGAACAAGATCTTTGAGGCTGATTGGTATGTGGAAAACATAAATGCAGCCTATGCAAAGGTTAAGTATACTCTTCAAAGGTCTTCAAAAAAGCAAAAGAAGACATCTAATCTCCATAGACATGCTTTGTAATTTGCAAAGGGTGATTATGTGTTGCTACCCTTTCAAAAGGCAAGGCTAGAAAATATGAAAGGTAGAGAGAGGTTGTATCCAAAGCTGAGTACAAGATATTATGGCCCTTCCAAGTGTGAGAGGATCAATGATGTTGCTTATAGGGTGAAATTACCTCACACTTGGGGATATACATTGTCTTTTCATGGTGATATTCCTAAGAATATATTTAGTAAAATTCGACTAGAGGTTGAGGAGTTGGATGAGATATTGATATCTAAGCTCAAAGGTAAAGCTTCTAGAAGATGAATGCTAAGTAGATGGAAGAGAATGACTCAGCAGACCGTCCTCGGTTGTTACAGAGCTTTACGTCCAAGCCTTTCAGTTAGAGCTGACTTTGGATCGGGCTCAATTAGGTTTAGTATCGAAAGAGTCCACAGCATTCCTTGATGCTCAAGGGGGAGGTAGCACTTTCACTTCTCCCATGATGGACAACTCTCATGTAGAGTGGATCTTGGATGTCTTCAGCACACATCCAAGGTACTGTGCTGACAGTTTGTCTACCATGAGGTCACTATTCAATGTACTAGTCACTACACTTTGATATGTATATTAGTATGGTTTTCACAATAGCTCTAAAACTATACATTTACATCAATATGCATCAATTTATGATCATCACAGATTGATTATCAATTGTTGCTAGCTTTCAATAGATAATCATCAATTGTGGTTAGTGGTCTTCACTTGGCTTTGTAGAAAGCATTGTGTTTTATGAATGCCATTGAAAGTTCAACCATGCTTTATGCTCAATTTCAGCTTTGCTATGCTTATTTGGCTAAAATAGTTGAGATATGCTAATGAGAGATGCATTCTATGGGTTTGTGGCAAAGTTTTGGGTTCTTTTTAAGTATTATGTTATGGGTTTTTCTGGCTATAAAATTTTCAGCAAGTGTTTTGCATTAGTATGGTTGAGCAATAGCAATCAATATTGTTTTGACTAGTATGCCTTTTGAGAAATACCAATGCAGTGCACTTTGCTTTGTATATTGCAACGCAATCGAGGATGATTGCAAGGAACATAAAAAAAACATGAAAATTTGATGCTTTGCTTAGCATTTGATTGAAGAGTTAATCAAATGTGAAAATGTGACCTGCACATGTGAAGTGTAAGTTAGTAATTTCACAATGTGGGACTGACCCCAAGATATCAATTGGTGCCAAAGGCAAATGTTGTAATAAGTTATATCTGATAATACTAGGTGGTAGCTAGTATGAGAATTTGGCCTAGAACACTAGATTAGCCATAACTGTCAATGGTGATACTACAAATTGACATTAATTAATTAATTATTAGCAATTTTGAAGCTAATGAGTGCTTCGAATTACTTGGGTGATATATTGACCTGGCCAATTTAATTGTTGGCTAATCGGATTTTTTTGAGCCATAAATAATTATTTAATTAATTCAAAATTAATATTTTAATAATTAACTTAACAATACAAGAAATGCTAGTAATTGGATTTGGAAGGTTGCCACTTAGCAAAAGTTACCCATGCAAGTTGCACAGACGCTATGGGCGACTAACAGAGGATCATTCCAACCTTGTGCAAGTTGAGAGAGAGAGAGAGAGAGAGAGAGAGAGAGAGAGAGAGAGAGGAGGTTGTCATTGCTACTACAATAGTTGACAGGTCATTTCCAACCAAAAGGACTCTCCAAGAATTAGCGACCTACCTACAAGAGATCACGGCAATAGGGAACAACCTCAAAAGGCTGCTTGACAGCTAACGACAGCATTTTGGGCTGGAGACAACCCATTTTGGGCTCCCATGTAGTAAGTGACAATAGCAAATGCCCTTTGGAACAAGGCAACAACTAATTTGAAGAGATTCTTGTAATAAAACTTTGAAATTTCTCTCTACAACATTCTTTATCATCCTCCAACCATTTCTCATCCTTCCTCAATAATTTCTAGAAAATTCAGCCATTGGAGGAGGTGGAGATTTTGGTGAAACTCTGATGTAAATTCTAATTTACAACAAAAATTAAGACTTGACAGTCACCTCAGGAAGCATACTAAAAAATTGAAGGCCTAGAGACTTAAATTTCAGTCACTGAATTTGAGTCAATTTCAAGAGATTCCAATGGCCATTCAGCCAATAAACATTTAGGGCTGAATTTATCACTCAAGGAACACAATTGAACAATTGAAAGCCAATCCCCAAGTAAACCAAGAAAAAATTTGGTTTAAAGGATTACTAGTCATCTATGACAACAAGAGACACTTGGATTAGTGATCTCGTTTTTTATTAAGGTTTAATTAATAACTTAGCCATTAATCATGAGTGAACTGCTCACTGGACCAAACTTAAGCTCGGGGCCTACTTTATAACTCAAGTGCCCTAAGTGAGCTACTCATTGGGTGAAACTTTTAATGTAACTAAATTCTAAGGTACAAGCTTTCAATTTAATGAAAGTTCAACATAGCACCTTGTCACTTTTACCTTCTCATACCACATAGCCTATACACTTGTCCACTGTAAGCCCAATGTTAAATCCTTCATTGCTTGTGCAATGCTCACCAAATCGAGAGCTACACATACCGCAATTAAAGTTCATTTTAACTAAAAATCTTCCTAAAGTTTAATAGATCATTAAGTTCATTCGTCACTCTGGTGACAACCACAGCCTAAAGCCACATTGATACACATTTGTTTAATCAAAATACTACTTTGCTATCATGAGCTTTTGTATGTGTGTCACAAGCAAGCTTGTTTTACTGTGCGCATGCATGATGCTTCACACAAGGGCTCAACACCCCTCACACCATTCTCAGACCAATATGCAGCCTCTGTAACCCTTTCATTCTATCAGAAAGCTTTACCTTTAAGGTTAATACCCTTTCAACAATCCAACCTTGCCTACCCCAGCCCTAGTTTTTGCTTTGTAAACCTAACTTGTGGGCAAACAGCCCTCATCCAGGATATAGCTGATCACAAGGAGTTGGTTCTCTCATGGTCATTAGATATACATTTTGGGAATGCACAAAGATGTCCTTAGAATTAAAACCCTACCCTAGCCTTTTGAGCCAGTTCCTATGCTGTATTCTGAAGATCGTCTGAAGGGCTGGAAGTTTGATCTGCAGCACCAGCAAGGATATATAGGCAGCACCAGTGAGGATATCCAGTCATCTCCCTTGATGGACTAGCCCTCTTGATTCTCATACGGTCATAAAATAATAGTTAGTGCATTTTTTGGAAATGTGTAACGATGGACTTGGAAGCAGATTACAATCTCGCTCTAGCCTTTTGAGCCAGTTCCTACACTGTATTCTGAAGATTGTATGAAGGACTGGAAGCTCGATATGCAGTACCAGCAATGATATAAAGGCAGGCACTGGTGAGGATATCCAGTCATCTCCCTTGATATACTAGTGGCCAGTAGTGTTACTGTTTCCTTCAGTTTGCTCCTTGGTATGCTGATCATGCAATTCAGGGTTTGGGCATGTTCAAAACTAGAAACAGAACACTTATCTGACTTCAGAAGAACAAGTTGCCTGAACCCTTATTCAAGGCGTTCTCTATGGAGATCCATGCCCCATAGCCCACCTGTCATTATTAGAGGGTTCCTCACATGCTTTGGTTTTACCTCTTCTCTTGCTCATTTTTAACCAGCAACTTTAGACATTGGCAACTACATTTCTGAGGCTGAAAGGTTCCTAAACTGACCTAAATTTGTGCTACAAATTTCCTTGACCTGCCTGATTATGCTCAGTTTCTATCATGGAAAAGTTATGGGGGTCTATACATGTTTTCAAACTTGTGCTTATGCTGCAAAGGCCATAGATGCTTTTACCTTCTTCTAGTGTTCTCTGTAGCCAACCCTTGATATCAACAGGCCACTTTCAAAAAGCTACCAGTGTTTTCAACTTTGTGATTTGCATTCTCAGTATCCTCTACCAGAGAATAACCAGCCTTGTACAGTAATGTTTGAGAGCAGTTCACCAAAAGAGTTGTGTTGAGAGAGTGTTCTGTCTTGTAGCACACATTTAAGTAACTATCATAAAGAAAGAAAGCATGCATGTATGGGTGATTTTTACTTTAGTTCAAGCAGACAGTTCAATATATGGACAGTAAATGTGATTGGCATTTTTCCTCTCTCAGTTGTCACAGCAGCTGGCTGCTTGCAGCTTCTTGGCATCCTTTGCACCAAATCTGTTTGTAAGTTAGTAAATATTTATTTCTACTCAATCAATATGTATCTTTCTTTGCTTGGACTCACTTTGAGCTCTCTGAACCATCTAAACAGTAAAATTTAACTATACCGATTAATGAAGTATCAATAGTTTTACTATTCAATGCAGTAGTCCTTGGTCAACAGTACAAAGCTTCACAACCGACCCAAACAAAAACAAAACAAATGCAGAAAACAACCTGTAAAACCAAAAAGATATTTGAAACAAAGATTGAATCTGTGATGTCCTTTTGGTTTTTTATTTTTTCTTTTGGGTTTTTTCTATTGTGGGAGATGGGGCGGGCAAACATTTTGATATATTGAAATCACAACTAAGATTTCTTACTTTTATTATCTGCAAAGCAGGTCGTACGGTATCAGCTGTAGTATGGATTGCACCAGACACCATACCATCTGCATCTCCAGCAGCAACCATGCATGTCCCAAAGTAATTGACATCGCATGCAACCTTTTTTTGTGCTTCATCATATGTCATGCCCTGAAAACATATCTTAATGAGATAAAGAGCCACAGGAAGATGGTTGTACAACACAACTTAACATGCCTGAACATAACCTTATGTTTGCGCCCTTCAAAAAGAATCTGGGCATATTTTGCTCTATCAGGAGCATTGGAAGGATCAATCAGCTTTGCAAGACTAAGGTCAACATGGAACTCTTTGGCAAGGTCCTCAATTTTCTTGGGGTCACCTAACATAGTTAGTTTGCATATACCTTGTTTTAATAGAATGCCTGCTGCTTTGACTGTTCTTGGTTCATCCCCCTGAAATACAAGTGGTTCCAATCATTTTGAAAAACCACAACTCTTCATGTAGTTAGAATGTAGCAAATTTACCTCAGGAAGGACAATAGTTTGAATAGAGCTCTTTGCACGAGAAAATATCTTTAGCTGGAAAACTTTTGGATGTATGGGCACAGCTCTATCCTATAAGGGAAGTTAGAAAATAAGAAAGAAATTTGAACACCTTTGGAAACATCAACAGCAAATATCCATGCGACTTTTAAGCTTTTACCTGTGCCAAACCCGCTTCTATAAGATCAATGTTAACATGCTGATTGAACAAGATCTGTGATATAAAAATTAAAATAACATTTAGGGCTTCCTTCTTGACCTCTGTGTGTAAATAAAGAAGTGCATTGGAGTATTCAAGAGCTTTATGCTTCCAAATATAGAGAAAAATGTTGTAACCAATATGAGTACATTAGTATGAAGCAACAAAAATCCCAAGTAGTACATTCTCAAAAAGCTTGAAAGCAAGCACTCAACAATGAATATATAAACAACAAGGGAATTCTCAATCAAGACAAACACAAAGCATTAAGAGGTACATCACCTAAAAACTAGGGTATCAAGAGAAGTAATTGTTACAAAACATGGTAGAGCACAAGAAATATAGGAGATTAAGAAGAGAAGAAGAAGAATGAGGTTTGTATAGAGCCTTGGGTTTTCTCCTTAATTTTACTTTCTTACTCATATTAAACAACTTCAATTGCATCGAGTTTTCAAGTAATTCCTTAATGTTGCTACCACCTACTCATAACCTTTGTTAGATTTATGCACACTATTGAGTAGCACAGAATGGCTTCATCTTCTTCAATATCTTTGCCTATTGAAGATATTTGTGCTTTCAAGCTTTTAAATTTGTTTATCAATGATGTTAGGAAATCATATTGGTTTAGAGCAAGCCTGAAATTTTTCATTAATAGATTGATTTTAGGGTTATTTGCTTGAGAGCCGAATATCTCATCCATCTCATCCCACGCCTCCTTTGCGCTTTGAAATCTAGAAATGTGGTATACGACATCATCAGACAAACCCCAACAAACTTTGTTATTTTTCCTCTTCCACATCAGATCTTTAGGATCTTTAGGATCTTCAAGAATCTCCCAAAGGTCTTTCCTCATCAAATAATACATGTCTTTCATTTTCCAAGTGTGGAAACTGTTGCCGTTGAATTTTTCCACTGCTTCTATTTCTTACTTTTTTGAAGTGGAGAGGTCTTATGGGTGACTCACACGACAATGTCTAGCTCTAGTTACAACAAGATATTTATGTGAGAGTTACAAGGAGTTTTTGTAGGATTTAATTATGAGTTCGGTTCTAGATGGCAATTTTTGTGGGGATTTAAAAAGTCAAGAGAACCCACATACACTATAAACCTTCGATTGCTTACAAGTGTGAACTACCCTTTATAGTGATTGCATGGACCAATTTATAATAGCATGGAGTGTGATGCATATTTTGAAGTAATCCGTGTGAATGGGGTCTCAATAGAACCAGTTTATGAATTCTTTGTGTATACAGAGCTTTGTGTCAAACCAGTTTGAAAAGGAAGTGAATGTGAAAGAGAGTTTTTCAAACCTTAAGAGTTTAAGAGGATAAGGTAGGGGAGAAGATTGACGAACGAATGCCGCCGTTTTCAAAAACAGCATGAATAGGCTGGGACTTCAAGATGTCTTGGCAGCCGACGACTAGTTGGAACGTCCTCGCACAGCATACGACCAGTCTCAAAGCTTTAAGCTCTCGCCTTGTCTCTTCCTCTTCTCTGTGTTTTCTCTCTCTCTCACAGAGAGAGCAGGCCCCTTGCTTTTGGAAGCTTCTCTTGAGCTTCTGAAGGAAGTAAGCCCTCAACTTATGCCTTCAAGCTACCCGTATGCTTGATGCAAGCAATCCCCCAGCTCTTGGCCACAACCAGGGCCCTTAAAGCAACCCCTTTTTAGTTGCTGGAAAATAGAGAGAAGAACCTGCAAAATAGACCTAATACCTCTTTCATAATGGCTGCCCCTCCGCTTCTTCTTGGTAGTGAAGGCCTTCAAGGCAAACCAAGCTTCAATCTCTACTCCAAAGACTAGCAGAATCTTCAATACTTAGACTTCTGAACCTTGAGATGCAGCTACAAAAGCTTCCCACAACCTCACCTCTTGGAAGAAGGCTCTAATACCATGTAAGAAAACATGGTAGAGCACAAGAAAAATAGGAGATTAAAGAGGGAAGAAGAAGAACGAAAATGAGACCATAATGAAATGGTGAAGGACTTGATTCATTCATGGTTGAGCAAGTACATCTTTTTATAGGTTTTCAGCTTGGGTACACACCGCTCTCTTTGCTATGGGATTTGGTTACACATGCCTTTAGCTCCTGTACCTCTAGTACCATACATTCCAACAGTAATCAAGTCTAGAACCAACTCCAAAACATTCAGCTGCATGTTTGCCTAAAGTGACACAAGGAGTGACAATTATCACAATTCCCAACATTTGTATTTAATGCCTTGAACTCAGAAGTCTCTAGAAGAGTTGGTACAGTCTATTAGATTTGTGTGGTGATGTACATGGTGCTTATTGAGTAGACCCTCACATTGCCAAATGATTTGCATTAATTGTATCTTCAAGGTAAAGATTCAGTTTTGGATAGGTGCAACACCACAACTCTGCAGATAGGTACAAGACCCAACTTGTGACCAACAGTTATGTTCAACAAGAGGGCATACACTACACAAAGGCATTTGCTCCTGCAACCTACATGACTACCATTCATCTTGTATTGGCTGTAGTGCAAAAGCATCAATGACTCGTGTTACCAAATGGGCAAACATTTAGTTGCACCTTCACCTGAATGTGGCAAAAGAAACAATGATTAGCAGGATTTCTTGAAAAAGCAATAAGTAGAAGGATTTCTTGTTCTTGCTTGTTACCTTGGACTCAAAAGTCTCTGGCAGAGTTTCGTGCAGCATATTAGACTTACATAGTGCTTGATGGATAGATCCTCACATTGCACATGATCAGCATCCAGTGGATTTTCAAGGTAAAGTCCCAGTATTGGATAGATACAAGGCACAGCTTGTACCCAATGGTTATATTCAACGATATGAGACATTGCTCCTACAACCTGTAGCCTATCGTTCCCCTTGTCTTGGCTCTGGCATCCCACACTCAATCAGGCACATGTCTACAATGGACAAAACAGGGCAATTATGCAGGCCAAGTTTGGGTCTCATGGCAGAATATCACTAACCCTTGGCCCTATTGCAAGTTTTGTGTGGGACAGCAGCAGCCTAGGTCTTACTACGGATGATATGATGCAACACCATAAGATTGCCCATGGCAAATGTTTTTTTTGTGCCACATGTGATGGGACTTCCCTCATCTCTCATTTCAAGTCTAAAGCAGCAGATCTGCAGAAGCAGTCATGTGCAGAGTCAACAGCAACAGATCAGATAACTATTGCAGATGTTAGGTCAGTGATTTTAACAATGTTTAATGACATGGCACTTGACTAAAGTTGGCCCATTCCATTCAATAAAGTGACGAACAAAGGGAGCCAGCTACATTGCGAACAGAAAAGGTTTGTCAGCTGCACAATGTTCTAAAAGGGAATAAAAGCTGATCATGAAGACTACATCTACATCATGGTTGGAACAAGTTCAGCAAACACAATCTTCTCCTTCACTTTTTGTTTGTACCTATTGCAAGGAACAATGAAGAGAAGCCTAGCTGGCAAGCTGAAGTGTTCAAGAGATGACAACTGAAGACTTCATCAAAGACGAGTATGTAGTGTGTAAGAGCTGTCCCGTATTGGACAATGAGGCAGCTTTCAGGGATCAAAGTGAAGAGTGTTGGTTGATGCTTGGGCTCCTGGAGCTGATACTTGTAAAAGCCTCCATTAACTTGCTATAATAAAGATTTGAGGATCTCTTCCACCTTTGGGTTTCGTCATCTACTGTTGAGTTGTGCAAATAAGGCTATAAGTCTTGCACATTCCCACTCTATTTGCAATTCCTTCACAATTTATTTGTTCTCCATGTCTCCATTGTCCAAGATCAAGCTCCAACATGTTCCTCTTCCTTGGTAATTGGCAGGTCACACACTAGGCTTTTTTCTTACCTATGCATATTGACCTTATTCCTGGCTGGATATTCCCTTGTACATCTAATTATTCTTACTGTTAACAAATATACCCACAGAGAGAGGTAGGGGGGATGGTGCTAAATAATTATTTTAAATCCAATGGCTATGCTCATTGGATCCACAAATAGGTCCTTTGTCCATGACCCAACTACTACTCCCTAGGTTACTATCATCTCTCTATGGGTCCCATCAAAGACTAGTCAGTTCCTAGGCTTTATAATAGTCCCAAATGCAACATCGTTGAATATCCTCTGCTGCTCCACATCTCAAGAATACTCTTAAGAGTCAAGACTTTACCAATTCCTAGCCAACAGAAGCTCATCCTTCAATTTCCTCTATAAATCTATCAAGAATTTCATGTCTGAATGCTGAGTGGCTGCAGGAATCATTCCTCTTTCCTATCTTGGTTGTGGACTGAAAAAAGGAGATATCTAAAACCTTCTCTTGGAAGGGGTCACTCCGAATCCCACTTGAGTTAAGCACTAGTCTCCTCTAGTATGCTAAAACCTTTCCTCAGCACGGCAAGCTCTATCGCCATCAATTTTATCACTTCAAATCACAATGCACTATTATGCTGATCCTCTTTGCTACAGCCTATATACTCGGTCAACCCTACCACCTCACTTATGAGTCTACAGTTCTCATGTACTATGAAATGAAAGGACCCGTCTCCTTGCGAGCCGTGGCCATTGGTAAGCACCTGGAACAACATAGAATGCTCGACAATTATGGTATCTGCTTGGTATCAAGAAATACTATTTCAAGAAAATGGAGAAAAACCAACACTTAAAGTTGAATATGACAATAATTCAGAAAATTACAATCATGGAAACTTAAAAGAAATGGAGATAAGATTGAGGGCTGAAGATGTGCTTGTTTTCTAGACTTCATATTTCAAGAAAAAGGAGAAACGTACATTTGAAGGTGAATATGACAATTATTCAGAAAATTACAGCCATGGAAACGTAACAGAAATGGAGACAAGATCGAGGGTTGAAGACAAGCAAACCCCTCTCTCCCCACCCCCCGAAAAAAAACCAAAGCACCTCAAAGGAATGCATTTCTGCTAAACCCAAGTCTCTTAGGGATAAGCTTAGTTACGATCAACCTAAAAGTGAGAAGAAGTAAGTCTCACTCCCACAAGATCATGCGAAAGATGTACACACACACATCTAATAAAAGACTTATGTGCATCTACCATCATAGAATGATAGGTCATAGAACATGGATGATGGCACTGTGGCACATGTCAATGCATCATCTAAGGGTCCGTCCTTCATCTCCTCATCCTAGAACTCCCTCTTTGACTAAGAGAATGATGAAGTAGCATTTGTCTTCAACTCTAGCTCTAGCTTTAGCTTTATTGCATGTATAGTCCTCCATTTAACCCTCCTTTGTCCACGAGTCTCGTGAAATGGTGTTGATAGGTCTGTCCAGAGCACAACAGTGCAAGAGAGAGAAAGACTAAAAACGTAGATACCTAAGAGGAGAAAACTAGAAACTGTGTAGAACAAGTAATTGCAAGCTAACTGTGTTGGGCGACAAGTGGAAACTGATGGCAATAGTACAGATATTGATAGCGACAAACATTAAAAATCAAGAGTATTGCAGAAACTCTCGGATCTGTCAATGTAGTAGTTGATGATGATAATGTTGTGTGTAAATGCTCATATGGACTTGGAGATGAGCTTAAGAGCTTTAGGCTATCAATGAATACCAAGGATGATATCCCTAATTTTGCACATTTGATTTCTATATTGATACTTGAGGAGAAAAATCTTAGCTTGGATTTCTTTTCTTCTCAACATAAGAACAAGTCTTTAAATAGGTATTTTACTCTGCTAGCATAGGTAGAGATCATAATCAATGCTAAGGTGGTGGTTGTGGCAAAAGTTATGATGCATAGCAAAATAGAGGAGAACGGTCTCCAGAAAGGGCAAGCCAAATAGGGTAATTTGCATGTTGTAATAAGTAATAAAATTTTAGTGATTACAAGGAATGTTGGCATTGTGGTGAGAGAGGCCACATTTCTAAGAACTACTTCCAAAAGAAGGCTGAAATTAAAAATGGAAAAAACCAGCAAGGAAATTATGCATCCATTAGCAAAAACAATGATTATAAAATTGAACCTAGGTTGTCATGTACGATGGCATCCGATACTAGTAGATACTAATCAAACTAATAAATCTTAGAGGTACATCCAATGCTATATCTGATAGAAAAAAGAGTATGCATAGAATTTAAAGTCTATACTCAATGTTTGGACTTAAAACACAATATTGAGGAAGTAGAGTGAGCTTTAGAGATTAGAGACTCTAGAGATTGAGGAAGTAGAGAGAGCTTGAGGAAGTAGAAAGGGTAGAGAAGTTGAGAGAGTAGAGAGAGCTTAAGGGAGTAGAGAGCTCGAGCAAGTAGAGAGAGTGTAAAGCTCAAGTGGGTGGATAGGATGAATGAAAAGGGGAAGGAGAAGAGATTTTTATGGAAAAAGGGAGTGTGTTTTGTATGGGATGTGTGCATGTAGTATGTATCATAAAAGAGAGAACGAGTGGGCACGGGGAAAAAAAGGAGAGGGGTGTTATATTTGTGTTGAGAAACCATATCATTCCGTATAGTTTCCCTTCTTCATTCCCATTTTTAGTTTCCGCTTCTAGCCCCAAAAAGACTTTCGAAGGCCTTCCGAGAGAGTCGAAGCACCTCTCCACAGACTTCAGTGGGAGAGACTCGAGACTCTTAGCGTCTATATATTTGGCACCACCCATTCATTCCATACTCGCTTCTTTCCATGAGACCATCATCTCTCTCCCTCTCCTCTCCTTCCACCATCATCATCTCTTGTTACCACGCACCAACCTCCACCATCATCTGGGTTGCGTTTTGGTGGAACCCTCCCTCCTCCTCAACTAGTGCTTCCCTTCCATCCTTGGTGACAATTCCTATGTGCTCCTACACCTTGTGTTTTGAGTCTACACCCACCTCGCGTTGGCTTCCACCTACTTTGGCATCATCTTCCACCTATCAAGCATCATCCCTCACCTTGTGTTTGGCATCTTGGAGGTGTCTTTTGCATCTAGCATTGTCATCCATCATCAAGCGTCATCATTAGAGGTAGCTGGAGTTTGCCTTTTGGCGTCACACTTCTAACTAGTGTCATCATCATCAAAGGTCGTCTTCATTTGCGTTTTTAGCTTCTAACTCATCCTCCTCCACCTAGCATCACATCCAACAGTTGGCATCAGCTCATCAGGCCTACATTTGCAAACTCTAAGGCTTCTTTGGCTGTCTCCTTGCTCCAAGCATCAGTCTTCATCCCTGCGTTGCAGATTCAAAGGCTTCTTCAGCGGTCTCCCTACTCCAAGCGATACCTCATCATCCCTGCGTTTGCAGACTCAAAGGCTTCTTCGACAGTCTTCTTGCTCCAAGGCATCTTTCATGCTACGACACCCTTGTATCGAATTCGCTTCATTATTTCATTCCTTCATCATCTTATTTATCTAAGTTTCTCTTCTCTTATTAGTGTTTGTCATACACACTCTCCATTTCTCCCAAGAAACCCTATTGTGTCTCTGGTTGCTTAGTCATTTCTTAACATGATATCAAAGCCAAAGGTGCACAGTGAGCCGCGAAGATCCTCTGCATCAAAGAAGGCAAAGACAGGTTGCAAATTCGGTATCAATATTTGATTATTACTCTACTTCCGCTACGTCACAAGGAGATATCCTTCTTCTCCCTCCCACCCTCCCTTTTCCAAGTTGCCACTCCGACACCATGGCATCTCCACTGATAGATGGCAAGTCTACTAGGTGCTTCTATTGCAACAAGAACAATCACCCCCCTGAAGCTTGTCAATATCAACATTTGCTCTCCCTACCCCACCGAAGTATATGCATTTTCCACAAGACACTCCTTGTGCTACCTCTCCTTTTTGGGCCACCAAGATTGTTTTGCATTAGCTCTCAGCTTACTATGCTCAAGGTAATAAGATGCATCTGACGTGCACTAAGTCCTCATGAGTGGCTGGAGGCTCCAAGACCTCACGAGGCGATCAATCCTCGTATAGACCACCATATCAAAGAGCAACGAATGCAGAAGCATATGGACAAGACTGAAAGAAAATGAACACGAGAGAAAGGGAGAGAGAAAAGAGAGAAAAACACAGATATTTGCAATCAACAAATGCTGAGATAAAGAGGGCAGTTATACAAGGGCTGTAGACGTATCTCCTCGAGCCATATCTCCCACCAACACCTAGAAAACAAGTGTGTGGAGCAGGCTGCCAATTGGGCCTAAATAGGAGAAAAGAATGCAATCGGCCAGCAAAAGCTGGCCGACATGATCAAAAAGTTGCCGACTACAACATAAATGAATAAAATACTCAGTGATCAGTCCTCAAGCTGCCACATGGCATCATCACCTACCTAACAAATTGCCCATACACTGTGTATGCTGAAAATGCCCACTAACTGACAAGAATAATGAATAATGAATAATGCCCTCCGAGAGAACTGATTGCAGCAATGGTGACCTGAGAAATGCTAGTCTAGGGGATGACTAAATCTCTTATACCCCCTCTCAAATCCTTGACGTGGCGTAAGGCTCAAGGGTTTGGAGTGCTATTGTAGAAGAAGTTGAGGAAGTGCCTTTGTAAACAAATCTGCAAGATTATCCTCTATCTTGCAATAAACCAAATCAATGGTCTCATCCAAGACCTTCTCCCGAATGAAATGGTACTAAATCTCAATGTGCTTCGAACTAGAATGAAACACAGGGTTCCATGTCAAAGCAATGCAGCTCGCATTGTCACATTGAAGTGTTGTAGGACCTATCTAAGGACAGCCAAGCTCTCCTAGTAACCTTGGAACCCATACCGTCTCACATGTGGTAGAAGACGGTACTCTATACTCTACCTTTATGGAAGAAAAAGCAACAATGGGCTACTTCTTGCTATTCCACAAGATAACACTTGCACCCAAAGCAAAACAATATCATGTCGTTGACCTCTGGTGGTCAACATCTCCGGCCCAATCTGAATCCATCCAACCTATAAGAACCAAAGGGGAATCTCGAGTACCTGCTAGATAATGAATACCAAGATCAGGTGATCCCCCTCAAGAACCACAAAATCTTCATAGCAGCCTACCAATGTACCATCTTGAGTTCACTCATAAACCTAGTCAATAGACCTATAGGAAAGCACAAATCAACCAAAGTGTTAAGAAGCCAAATCAAGGACCTAATCAACTGCCTATAGCAGGTAGCATCCACTACCAAAGAAGCTACATGGATTATAGCCTTCCAGTTCCGATCCATAGGAGTAGAAATGGCCTTACATCCCTTCATCTCAAACGTGGCCAAAAGCTCCTACATATACCGTTGCTAAGAGATGAAAATCTCCCTTGAAGTTTGCATGGCCTAAAAAGAAATGAAGAAGGCCAATATCCATCATCTCAAACACCTCGTGTAGCACCACCCTAGTCTTCTTGATCTTTTGGGCATAGTCACCTACCAAAATAAAATCATCCACATAAAGCACGAACAATGCATGCCCTCCAACTGAGGTGTGGACATAACTAGGGATAGATAGAGAAATGTCGATACCCCAACTTCCCTTGGAGGAACAAGTCTATCTTCTCGTTCCAAGCACGCAAAGCCTGTTTGAGGCTGTAAAGGGCCTTCTTCAATCTGTACACCTGTCTACCTAATGAGGAAAAACCAATAGGCTGCTCAACATAGATCTCCTCCAAATCACCATTTATAAAGGTAAACTTCACATCAAGCTAATAAACCAACTATCTCCTATGGCTTGCGAAGGCAAGAATGGCTCTAATGGTATCCATCTGAGCTGCAGATGCAAAGGTGTATGGAAATCCACCCCTAGCCGTTGTGCGAAGCCCTTTGCAAAACAAGCCGTGCCTTGTGTAGAGTACCATCACTGTGATATTTGGTCTTGAAGACCCATTTTACACCAATCACTTTCCTATAATCGGGCTGAGGCACAAGATCCCAAGTGTCATTCCACTCAATAGTATCCAACTTCTACTCCATAGCCTTCTTCCAATGCTGGGACCGCAAGCCTCCTTCATAGAGGTAGGCTCCCTATCCTATATGGCACACGTCATCAAACAATAGTTAGTACAAACAAGCTCGGTAGCATGTGCATGGTTCCTCTGAGACCACCGCAGTCCCCATCCTGCGGTTGCCACTCCTCAGGGACTCCTTCAATCCCTAAAGGAGTGGGTCTCATGTCCAGCGAGGAGGAGGCCAGATCTCTTCATCTGCTAATGTCTCTGAAACATCCATCGGCGGTCGTAAAGTCCAAGAAGCCATTGGGGAAGTAGTGTCCTCATCCAAAGAGGAAGCATCTTCATGAGACGTGTACTCTAAGGGACAATCGTCACTGGCGCCCAACTATCCCCTGGATCTCCAAGTACGCAGTGCTCATCACCCCCCATTGAGACTAAAACCTCCACGAACTGAACATCTCGGCTCATGTAGACATCCCCCTTAATGGCAACATACAATCGGTAACCTTGGGACTACGAGCTGTAGGCTACAAACACCTATCTTCGAGAAGCCAGTTCAAATTTATCACGCTATGTCTTCAAGATGGGGACATAGGCGTCAAACCTAAACACCCTGAAATAAGAAACATCAAGCTTAGATCCAAAATACGCCTCATAGACTGTCATACCAACAATGGCCAAACTGTGGGATCGATTAAGGATGTGGACTACAATAGCCACAGCCTCGGCCCAAAGACATTGAGGTGTTTGTCTATACTCCATCATAATGCGAAAGCCACCTCAATCACATTTCAATCCGATGCTGAAGAAAAAGGAGATGTCCCCTTTGAGGGTGAAGGAAGACGATCCCCCTTTGAGAGATAGAGGGACTCTGACTCATGGATCACGGACCCCGAGGTATTTGATGACAAAGGAAGTACCAGTGGTCATGCGGAAGTAGGTATCTAGAGCTTAGGAGCAAAAGCCGGAGAGCACCTTGAGGTGTCTTCTTGAATGTGAGTAGAAGAGGGTGGGAGAGGAGGTGGCTTAGGGTGAGCCAAGGGTGGGGAACAGTCGCGGGTTCGCAATGGAGTGGATTGTGGAGGAGATGTGGGCTGTGGTAACCACTAGACTTGAAAACGGGTGGGGGAAATCTCCACGTAGTGTGGTGTGTTAGAGATTAGTCATCCCCTGGACTAGCATTTCTCAAGTTACCATTGGTCGAGTCAGTTCTCTTGGAGGGCATTATTCATTATTCATTATTCTTGTCAGTTAGTGGGCATTTTCAGCAGACACGGGGTACGGGCAGTTTGTCAAGTAGGTGATGATGCCATGTGGCAGCTGGAGGACTAACTGCTGATTATTTTATTCATTTATGTTGTAGTTGGCAGCTTTTTAATCAGATTGACTGCATTATTTTATTGCATTCTTTTCTCTTGTTTAGGCCCAATTGGCAGCCTGCCCCGCACACTTGTTTTCCAGGTGTTGGTGGGAGAGAGACGGCTTGAGGAGATACGTCTACAACCCTTCTATATCTACCGTCAAGTTGAGGAATTACTAAATAGAGGATTGATTAGACCTAGTAGTTCTCCATTTGGTGCACCTGTTCTGTTAGTAAAGAAGAAAAATAATACCTATCGTATGTGCATTGACTATCGTGCTTTAAATAAGCGGCAATTGCAAATGCAGGTCCAAAACGTAGGGAAGGCGATTATCTCGGAGGACATGGCGATAACTCTTCTTTCTCAATTACCACCGTGATTCAGTGCATTGTACTTTGCCTCAATTGCTTCAGGACGGACAAAGACTCTTTGTTGGAAAGAGGGTTTCTATGATTTTGGACCAGGAGGAGCAATTGAAAGGATAGAACAAAGAGAAGGATTCCACTTGTCACATCTGTGGGAAGATAGGTTGTTGGAAGAAGGATTGCCCCGACAAGGAGAAGAAGGACAAAGAGAAGAAGAAGTCTTCAAAGGATTCAAGAGCGGTGGTTGCTCCCTCATGAGTTGCCTTCCTTCACTTGGAGGTGATTGTAGCATTGATGTGACAAGGGCTTTTGATGCTACGGCCCCACACCATCATGAGTGGATTGTTGCAGTGGTGTCTCTTGGCACTTTACTCCTTTTGCAACAAGTGTTGCACATTTGCAACCTTCGCATGGATAGATTCTCATTGGCGATAGCTCTTCTATCCCTATTCAAAGGAGGGGTAATATGTAGCTTATTCCAAATGGGAAAGGTGGTGCTCATACTTCAGAGGTGCTTTATGTGCCAAGCTTGGGTTACCACTTGCTTTTGGTAAACAAGATTTGTACCCTTAGCCTCTTGGTTGAGTTTGACAAGGATTCCTTTCGGATTCTTGATCGTGGATCGAGATAGGTGCTTACTTTTGGTTATGAGAAGAATGGAGTCTACAAGCTAAGATCTCTTTCTGCCTTGATCTCTCTTCTTCTTACCTCTCAGACATAGTCCAAGATTTGGCATGCTCGGTTTGGCCACCAAAATTATGATTACCATCGGAAGGCTTCTAGGGGACAGCTTGTTCGAGGTATGCTAGACATTGTGGTGAGCCAACAGTCGTGTGTATCTTGCATTCGTAGAAAACAACATTGTAGTGCCATTCCCAACAAGACTTTGAGGCGGTCTTCTGTGCCCTTGGAGCTTGTATCTATAGATCTATGTGGACCTATGTGGATGGAATCCCTTAAGGGGAGCTTGTATTTCATGCTGATTGTGGATGATTATAGTAGGATGACATGGGCTTACTTTTTGCGGTTGAAGTCAGAGGCGTTCTCCATTTCAAGGATTGGTTGCTCTTTGAGGAGAACTGATCAGGCTAAAAATTTCTGACACTATGATCAGATAAGGGTGAAGAATTTGTTTCTAATGAGCTTGCTAGGTTTTGTGCAGATTTGGTTTCCACCAGAAGTTTGCAAACACAAATACACCTCAAGAGAATGGCCCTACTCCTCTGGTTTCAAAGGGGGACCCTACTACTCTCGAAGTTCTTCCCACACCATTTTTTTACTTCCAATGTTTGGCTCTCTTTCAAGTAGTTTTATCTCCACTGAAACCCAACATCTAGAGGATCTATCTTCAATCGGGGCCCTTGGATTTTCAAGGCCAACTTTATGACTAGGCCTTCGTATTCCTTCCAACATGGTGTAATGGAGCTAGTGACTTCTCACACAAGGTTGTGTTTCAAGTTCTACTGCTCATCTGGTCTCTTAACTATCTTCATACATCTCCTTGCAAGTGGTATTCTCATACTACAAGGTGGATCTTCTTCTCTTCACCTCACTCCTCTTTTGTGCTCCTTTTTGGGCCTGAGAGGGGGTGTTGAGAAACCACATCATTCCATACAATCTCTTCATTCCCATTTTTGGTTTTTGTTTCCAGCCCCAAAAAGGCTTTCAAAGGCCTTCCAAGAGAGTCAGCTCAAGAGACTTCAATGGGCAAGACTCTGAGACACTTTATGCCTATATATTCGGCGCCACCCATTCATTCCACACTCACTTCTTTCCATGAGACCATCATCTCTCTCTCTCCTCTCCTTCCACTATCATCATCTCCTGCTCCCAAGCACCAACCTCCACCATCATCCAGGCTGTGTTTTGATGGCAGCCTCCCTCCTCCTCAACTAGCACTCCCCTTCCATCATTATGCTTCTACACCTTGCATTTGGAGT
Organism: Lygodium microphyllum; assembly: GCF_053477565.2. Lineage (NCBI taxonomy): Eukaryota > Viridiplantae > Streptophyta > Polypodiopsida > Schizaeales > Lygodiaceae > Lygodium > Lygodium microphyllum. Next base: position 73,729,020 of record NC_141138.1, on the reverse strand, counting down.
CTACACCCACCTAGCGTCATCTTCCACCTATCACGCATCATCTCTCACCTTGCGTTTGGTAGGCTAGAGGTGTCTTCTGCATCTAGCGTCATCATCCATCATCAGGCGTCATCATCAGAGACAACTTGAGTTTGTGTTTTGCAGCTTGGCTGCTCCCCTTTCATTAGGCATCACACTTGCAACAAGCATCATCATCATCAGAGGCTATCTTCATTTGCATTTTCAGTAGAAGGACAGCTAGTAGGTGCATAAGCACGGGAGATGGCACAAGTAAGGGGGAGTCCAGATAACTAGAAATGTGAGGACGGACAAGAGGACAAGAAGACCTCGAAAACATCCTGAATTCATGCAGGTTTGCAAGAGGCAAGCAAAGAAAAGAACTCTCAAAACATTTTAGATAAATGCAAATTTGCTTTCATGTGGATAGGTCAGAACAATGTTGGCATTCCATTCCTGCAAAACACTCACCCCATTTCGGGCTGCCCGAAGCAGCATTTTGAGACACTATGATATGTGAGTTTGCTAAGACTATTAGACATATGGTGACATTCCAATCTTACTGGAGGAGAATTTTGAGAAACACAAGGAAAAGTAAGCTTTCTTTGGTGGTCTAATCTATCACTACTACAATGCACATGGAAACAACCCTCATATCTAATGGCCTTTCCCTTCAATCTATAGCTTTCCAAGTAGATTATAGGCTCGACTCCATCCCCACAAACTCTGCACAAACTTCTAGATCTTTGGGATCTTGTCTCCTATTTTGAGAAGCTCTTTTCAATTCTCTACTTTGATCAGGTTCTAAGCTCTTTGGACCATTTGGAAATCTCAAAATCAAATGGCATTTGGAGACTCCTTTGTTGGTCTTTTCACCTTCTTTAGGATAGCTTTGCAACAATCATTGTATGACTGCCTTAGACTCCATAATATTGATCAGGGTTTGTACTACCTCTTTTATCGATATTTTTTACATAGGCCATGTTTACATTAACTATCGCCTTCTTTGTACAATCATATAATATAATTCAATCATTTCCACCATAAAAATGTATGTGCATATGCATATGTGTCTCTATGAGTGCACGTGCGCGCATGCATGTGTACACGTGTCCACAAGCAAGATAGCACAATTTTAACTTGTTCATGGGATCAAACAGAAAAATACCATTGAGCAGACAATATCTGCCATTTTGGGATGACCATTGCCTTGAAAAGCACATCATATATGTGCATGTGAATTGAGTGCATGAAAATAGGCCCTAATGGCCAACGATTTACTTTTTCTCCACATGATAACATTGTTGCTTCATCAATACATCTCTCATGTACAATATTCTATTTGAATCAGGTTGGAAGGACTGCTATTTTAAGTACATTACACAATGTTCTACATGAATGAGGTTGTAGTGAATACTATTTCAGCTAGACTCTTCTTTGCACAAGCAAGTATGAAGTGCAACATTTTCACAACAGTATGCAGATACATTCCCAAAAAATATGGTGCAAAGTACCTTTGCTTGATCAATTTTTTTAGTAGATTCAGAAAATATTCTTCCTTCCATGTCACCTAACGTGGCCGCAGTTTCAAAAGCAGTCTCAGGGCTAAGTAAAATGGGGGGCAGCTTTTCAGATGGCTTTTCCTGCATTTAATAAATGTGATCAAGCCATGATCAAAAACTACACTAAAAAAGAAAAAAAAAGACCTGGTAGTTGAAACTTGGAATGAATCAGATCAGACAGATTTAACTGCATAAACTTCATTGTGAGAACTGCATTATTGCTAGATAGTATGACCATCCATTACAGTAACTGCATAAGCTTTCATGACACTTCCATATTTTTAATACTGATGCTCCATCTATGTTTAGAATGTAGAAAATATCACTGAATTGCATTTCCAATTAACAATCATAGCTTGTGAGATGCACCCCCCCCCCCCCCCAAAAAGTAGTGTCCATCAATGTCATGAATTTCTTTCTACAACTGTTTCACATGGACCATTGTGTATCTTTTGTAGCATCTGGTGATTCTTTCTCAATTCCTCTCATTTCTCCTTATCACACAGACCATTGTGATCTTTTGTACTATCTGGTGATTCTTTCTCAATTTCTCTCATTTCTCCTTGTCATTCTTCTTTATCATATTTCTTTTTCTTGTTATTAGATTCTTATCTGTTATATGTATTACTAAATAAGGCTGTCTTCGCAGCACTTGTGAACTGAAAACTTGCCCAAACAAAGTACAAGTGCGATGAGCCCTTATGATAATCAAGAACAGGATTTCTTTAGAGAAAGAAAAAAATAAACTTTGTATTCAGCGAACGCTAGAAGATACAACTATTCCCTAGTCTTCCTCTGAAAAGAATTGAACACAGATTTAAAACCTGCAACAATCATTGAAATACTTATGAAACATTCAGAGAGCCATATCAAATTTGGATTTTAAAGCTTTCGTGCTGATTTTAAAATTTGCACAAATAAAAAGGATGGTCCATACTTTTATTAAAAGCTCCACCTCTTTTGGCAACGGTTTACCACCAGCAACAACAATTGCTGTCACATTAGGGTAAGATTCACATTGGTGCACCTCAACCAAGCCAAGCAATATATCAGGCCGCCCTGCATCTAAGATTACAACTACACTTTCTGTTACTTCCTTTAGACGTTTTAATTGTAATAGAAAATCTGATAGTTGTGGTGTTGCAGTAACAAACTGGCTGGACTCCTTTGCATATGGCATAGCACCATGAGTACCATACAAAATATCTGCCCCTAATGCCACCACAATATCATCAACCTGAAATTCAAGAGTACAAGCAGTTACTTTGCATAGCCCTGAAAGGGTATAGGCGTGCATTCTGCTTAAGGATTTAAAGCCTTATGTAATAGAGAAATTCAGCCTTACTGACATAGCAATGCCTATCTGTGAAATTAAGTATGTGATTTGGGATCCTGCCTTAATGGACTTCAGAACTCCATCTTCTGGTATCGCTCCCAAGTATGGAATTTTCAGCTCTTGGAAATGCTTCTGTAGAGACATCTCACCTCGTTTTGTTGCTGGAAGTCGGTGAACTATTAATCCAAGCACATCAGCAAAGTTCCTTTTCATAACTGAGTCACTCACTTTGGCACTAAGGGCTATGTCTCTCTCCCATTCAAGCTTATCCCACATTACAATCTTTCTCTCTCCCACACCAGTTACTTTCCTGGTATTTGTAACCATGATCACTGGCAGACCTAAGGTTGAAGCAAGCCTAGAGTTGAAAAGTGTGGCATCATCCCCTCCTCTTTTCAAGCTTGTGCCTTCTACCACCACAAAGTCGTGATTGGCTTTGTATGCATCGTAAGCTGCAAATCGCATGCAAAGTGATTATTTGAATCGTGTTCTAGGCAACTGCAAACCTCCCGAAGGGACCGGAAATTTTTAACCGAGACCCGACCATTTGCACAGAGACTACTACCGGAATCCTTATGGAAAAAAGAAATTGCTTAGAAACAGCCTCCCAAACAAACATACTTATACCGGAAGGTTTAATGAATAGATTCTAGAACCAACTATTCTACAGAATATGTACTTTTCAGAACTAGCGGTAACCTGGTAAAGAAGAAAGAATCCCTTCCTAGCAAAGATGTTTACCTATGAACACCTCTTCAATAAGATCATCCATCTTGTCAAGTTCGATGAGCTCAAATGCTCGGTCCTGTGTGACGCCGGTCATAGCCTGCAAGTCCCCTGGAAGTTTAAAGGCTTCCTTGATGACTTTGGCCCTGCTGCGTCCGCCTGTCGTGACATCAATGGGGCTGAAGAAGCCTAAGCCCGGTTTCGATTTCTGCAAAGCATCGAAAAGGCCAATCGTGACAGCAATGGAGCCTTGACTGGGAAGGCCGGTTGTGTGGTGCACATAGACGCCATTGGTGTGCACTGCCCGCCGGGGTGGGAAGATGGAAGGGCGCAAGCGGCTTCCCGAATGCGCAGAAGGCCACGAATTCGAAAGGAGAAGGGGAAGCCCGAGGCTGTTCCATGGCAGTCTGCGGCGCGATCGGCGGAGCGTTTGCAACAACATGGCGGAGCAGAGACCAGCTCTAGGGTTTGGAGGCGTGGAGATGCGGATGCGCAGGTTCGAAAGATGGATTTAAGAGAGAGCGAGAGAGAGAGAGAGAAGTACAGACAGACAGACAAGCAGACAGAGACAGACGGACTCCCTGCCGGAGAGAAGCGTAAACTGCCACCTTTCGCAGCCAGCAGTTATATTCCCACTTGGCGACTGCGGAATACACTCGGCACACAGGAGATGCGGCACATTTCAACTTGTCCTGAAGTGTGCCACGTAAGGATCAGCAGCGGTACAGTCAACATTTCACAAAACTCAAAACCCTTTGACGCACTAGATGCCACTTGCCACACCAGTCACCATACTAGTGTGTATGGTAGCGTATATATAATGTGAATGAAGGTGATTGGCTCCCTCCGGCAACACCTGAAGGCCTCTAGGCTTTCAAATTGGGCTTCACGTGATTAGCATCATTGTGACCAGAGGGAAGCAGTCCTGTTATCACCTCTCTCCCTTTGCATTTTGACAAGTTAAGGGACACACAAGTGCTTCCCTTTGCTCACAAAATATTAAAATAACGTGCTTTGCACATTGAACACACTTACACACATGCAGAACACGATAACAAATTGCCCTTGGAGACTTTAAATTTATATTTTCTTGCATGGTTTTTCTTCTAAATATGTCACCTTCATCTATCTCTATGAATTAAAGCTATAATTGAAGCCCTAGAATTTGATTCAAGCTCACATCACACTTTGTACAATGATCCAAGCTCTATAAAGTTAAACAAATTTTTATAAAACTTGGAGAAAGTCGTAGCATACACGCATGCACACACACACACTCTCTCTCTCTCTCTCTCTCAAACGCATGCTGTCGTTTTCTTTGTTAGCCTCTTTTATGCCTTTCGAATCCCACCATACCCTTCATGAACTTTTGATAGTATATTCTAACCAAATACTAAAAGTTTACATATTCAATTACATCTTGTTTATGCTTAATTTAACTTAACTCAAAGGTCGACTAAAGTAAGTAATTAATTGAATTACATGTTGTCGTCGAGGGGAAGCTTTGGTATTTAATAGTTGGTCTCTCTTCATAATTTTTCCATGGCCCTGTTTTTGGGGCCAAAATGACTCAAGACTGTAACTAGTGTAATCAATTTTCATGGTATCATTTTGTCTATTTCTTACATCTACATACCAATATTACATGTCTCCTTGTCTCATTGACCAAAGTTAGCTACTCTTGTGTAAGTTGTTCTTACTGATCTAAATAGCAATATTACTTGTCTCATTGGCCAATGTTTACTAGTCTTGTATAAGTTGTTCTTACACATTGACTTGGCCCTACAAATGTGGTATTGAATTACTTGAATATAGTATGCAACAACTATTCTTCAAAATGCAATCTATATTTTTCCAACTTGTTGAGTTGATGACAAAAAAAACCTTTAATTACTTGAACATGAACACATCTCTCTCTCTCTCTCTCTCTCTCTCTCTCTCTCTCTCTCTCTCTCTCTCTCTCTCTCTCTCTCTCTCTCTCTCTCTCTCTCTCTCTCTCTCTCTCTCTCTCTCTCTCTCTCTCTCTCTCTCTCTCTCTCTCTCTCTCTCTCTCTCTCTCTCTCTCATCAAAATTCACAATTTGGAATACACATGCAAAGACACCATTTTGCAAATGAATAACAATCGATTTCAAAGCCATCCATTATTTCTTTGTTCAACAGAGACCAAATTAGATATCCATGAGGCTACACATGCACACTTATGTAGATAGACAATTATTTTGGGCATAAAGAAGGGTTTCTAATTGCCACCCAACACCATAAAACATTCCAAGTAGATTCCATCTATTACACACATGTCGAATTGGCATAATAGCAAAAAGTTGCAAAATAATGAAAATGATTTGGCCATGAGTTTGGAGATGAAGCTAGGAAAAAACATCTCCACAAATGGCTTTGGTCTTGCTCAATAAGGAACATAAAAATTTGTAAAAAAGTAGCCCTAAGAAGAAGGCTAAGGTACAAGAGAGGATGTTGCACTCAACATGTTAAAACTTGCATGAGCAACCACTTGAGCTCCATGCTCAACGAAAATAGTTGAGGAAGGTGTTGATTGGGCTTGATCCATGAGGAATACAAAGAGGAATACAAAATGATGTATCGGTGCACATTAAGGCCTTCTCCATTTTGATGTGCTTTGTCTAGCCATGTAAAGCCAAAAGAGACTCTCTAATCCCAATCATAATCAAATGGGCAATACCCATGGGATTGTGGTAGGAAGTTGAAGTGTGGCCATTCATCCTAGCTACAAATCATCTCCCACCACCAGGGAACACAATCTTTGGCACCCTACCCAAGATGGAGGGGGAGCAATCCTCATAAATGAAAACTTGATCCACACACTCATGACCACTTGTTGATGGCACCTCTACCAGTCCTCAACTCTAATCATTGAAGACCTTAAAAACTCTTTTTATGAATATATTTTTTATACGTGTGAAATTGAAAACAGATTTCCAATAGGAGACAATAATGTGAAAACTATAAAGATGAGCCTTTTTTCAAAGGCATAACACACATTGAGTAGTGTGAAGTAGAAAATGATCATAATCAACAAGCTAAAGAAATAGAGATGTCCAAAGTTTTTGGAATCCAAACTTACTTTTCCATCATTGCCCTAAACCCAAAAACAATTTGTAAATATATCATATAAGTTTGGAGCATCAATCCAATCCATATACAAAGCTAAAAGCTTTTTAACCATCCATTGATCGGGATCTTTAGGTGATCAACAACCAGAGCATTTTGTAACCCTAGTACAATTGAAGAAATACAATTGAAAACACAAAGACCGCAATTAATAGATCAAATAGCTACTTAATCAAGGTGATTCTATTAAAGAAATATTAAAGGTACATGTTAAAATACTACCTTAACACATCTCCATTGGAAAAGTTATAGGCTAAAGTAGTAAACTTCTCAAAAGCAATAATATTCTCTTCAAACCATGAGAAAAACCTAGGGCATTAAACTTTCAGTAAAGAATATCCCCTTTGAGAAACCCAAGCAAATCTATGGAAGAATTCAAAGTTGGTTGCATGACATTTTCTTAAGTCAATGGTACAATGTGACATTTGTCAAAGTTATGGATTCTTGACACCATAGAACCTATTGATGGTTGCTTCTAGGGCATCTTCAAAAGCCTAATTTTCATTAGTGCATCTGTACTTCAAAAGAAGGGATACATGCTAGGAAAAATGTGGGCAAAGCTCTATAATCAATTGTGCATTTCTTCACTTTTTTTGTGATCATGAGCAAGTATTTTTTTGTACTTCTTATTGTGCAGAATTATTGATTGAAAAAGTATTTACTATTAAAAGGTGATTGGTGCACAAATCAGATGCCGGATATGAACATAGCGAGCACCGAAAGGTCCCCAAGAACAAAGAATTCTACTTAAGCTCAAAAAACAAGAAAGAAGATTTGCACTACATGAGGCAAAAAGACAAATTTGGTACAATATTCCCCCATGCCTTGTGTGAGTGCTTCACAAGGCATGTATTTATAAATTTATTCATCTCAAAGCTATAAAAAAAACCAATTTTACAATAACCATGCCTTAGCTTTTGTGTTTGCTTTTGTCCAAATAAAGAATAAAGCGGTTGGACAGTCCAAAAGTCGGGATGTGCCCAAATACAATGTCCCATAATGAAATATTTAAACAGTGAATCCATGCACATACAAAATAATAAATATTTGTCAAGCGCTTCAATAAATAAGCGCGCCTAAATAAATATCAGCGCCACGCTTTTAATGATAAGATGTGCGCCCATAAAAAATGATATTTTTTCTAGATAATTTGAATACACGCTATCGCCTAGTGCTTCCCAACGCCACCATGGCCTACTCTACACATCAACTAAAGCATTCATAATTGTTAGAAAATAATAAAATTAAATCGAAAAAATAAATACCTAGCAATCTTCAGCTACAAAATAAATAAATAGGTTGAAACTCTGTCTAACTTTAATTTAATACGAGTGCACTCTAAACTCATAAACGTCCATTAATTTAAATATGTATTTTATGGAATCACCCACTATGGAATCACCCACATGCACATTAAATTAACATGAAGCCTGAAAAGGGCAGGCGTCCCTGTCAACTTCTCGCACAAGGAATCCACCTTGTGTACGAGCCCTGGCAAATAAATATAGTTTTACGGAAACCATCACAAAACCTCACTGAATCCACCGTGGAATATGCCTTCTGGTATCATACCCCCGAGGTGGGATTGCAATTGACCTCAATTGCTATTAACTCAATGTGGAGCGAACACTGAGGGGTAAGCACTTAGATCGCGGGCGTGTATCCATTGGGCCTCTTCAACAGGATGATTTTTAAAATTAACCAAATATCTAGAATATCTATGGCCAGTTCTAGTGGTCATAAAATCAGTGTCTAGAATAGTTTCGGGCTCAAAGATTTTAGTTTCTTCCTCTAACAAAGGAGGGTTTTCATAGACAAGGTGAATAGATGATTGGCCTCCAAAAGGTCGTAACAAACTGATATGAAAAGTATTGTGGATTTTCCAGTGTTGGGGTAGTTCTAATTTAAATGCATTGTCATTGATTTTGTGAATGATCTTGAAAGGTTCATAATGTCTAGGGGCTAATTTAGCAATAGGGTGTTTCTCAACACTTTGTAATCTTCTCTTTTCAATGCGTAACCAAACATAATCATCAATTTTGAAACTCATAGCTTTTCTTTTCTTGTTAGCTTGGTTAGTGTATGATTGCTGGGCTTTAGCAATCATGTCTTTGACTTCATCAAAAATAGTAGCATGCATATTGGCAATATCATCAGCAGCTTTAACTTTGTTTGACAATGATGTAACAGGTGTAGGTAATCTATGTCCATAAATGATTTCAAAATGTGCTTTCTGTGTAGCTGTATGGGGTGTATTATTGTATGCAAACTGAAGTAAATGCAAGTGTGTATCCCATGTTTGTGGTTTTGAAATTGTGTATGCACGTAAAAGATCTAAAATTGTAATGTTAGTAGCTTCTATTTGCCCATTTGTTTTAGGATGAAATGCAAATGAGAAATCGATCTTTGTACGTATATTAGCAAAACAAAGTAGTCCAAGAATTATTGTAAAATCTAGAATCACGATAAGAAATAATAACTTTTGACAAACCATGGTTAGTGAAACAGCTCTCAAAAACAATTGAGCAACTTGAGATGCAGTTAATGTTTTCTTGCATGGAAGGAAATATACTTATTTGCTAAATCGATCTACAATAGTCCAAATCATGTCATGATTAGCTTGGGTGTTAGGCAAACCAGTTATAAAATCCATTGAAATATGTTCCCATGGTCGTTCAGGAATCGATAAAGGCATTAATAAACCATACTGCTTACCATGGTGTCACTTAAATCTTTAACAAATTAAACACTCAGATACAAAGTTAGAAACATCAGATTCCATCTATGGCCAGTAAAAATCTTCAACCAATGTACGTAAAGTAGAAATAATACCTTTATGACCTTAATATGGGGGACAATGAATTTCATGCAACACAAATGATCTAAATGGAACAGTTACACACAACCTTTTCTTATAAAAAATAAATCCATAAGAATAAGACAATGAATCTATTGGAATCCAGTTATTTGCAACTAATTTATTCCAATCAGCTTCAAAACTAGGATCTTGATCATAGGTATTTTTCATAGGAATAAGGGAATCAAAAGATATAACGGAGATGTTATGGATGCTTGGTCTTCTACTTAAGGCATCGGCAACAACATTCTCTTTTCCAAGTTGATATTGGATAAGTGGATGAAAACTTTGAATAAAAGCAACCCATTTAATATGATGGTCAGAGATTTGTGGGGCTGGCTAAGGAGATGTTTGATACTTTGTTGGTCACTTTTGATCATGAATTCAGATCCCATTAGATAGTGTTTCCTAGAATGCTTGAGTTCAGATGGTTTAAGTTTGCAGCTCGAGTAGGCTATAGGATGTTAATCTTGCATAAGGACAGCTCCTATTCTAGATCCGCTAGCTTCAGAGACCAATGATATACAATACCTTTCTTTAATAATTTTGTCAAAGGCAATGCAAGTAATGAAAAATTTCTCACAAATTTTATATAAAAGCTAGCAAGACCTAAGAAAAAATGTAATTCATGCACATTTTTAGGATTTGGCCAATTCAAAATTACTTCTATCTTTTTAGGATCAACTTTAATACCATCAGAAGAAACAATATGTCCTAAGTATTTAATTTGGGTTTGGAAAATTTCACTCTTTTCAAGATTAGCATAGAATTGATTCTCTTTCAACCATTTGAAAACCAAAGATAAATGTTCATAACGTTCATTCTCATTCTTACTGAAAACCAATATGTCATCAAAGAAAACAATTATACAATGCTGATGCTTCAAAAATATGTGATTCATCATACAACCGAATGTGCCTAGTGCATTAGTTAAATCAAAAGGCATAACAAGGAATTCATAATGACCAAATTAAGTTCTAAATGCAATTTTGAAAATATCAGGTGTATCCAGTCGTACTTGATGATATCCAAATTTAATATCTATCTTGCTAAATATTGTGGCCCCTTGTAATTCATCCATGAGGTCGTCCTCCCTAGGAATCGGATATCTATTCTTGACAGTAATCTTGTTTAGGATACGATAATCAATGCACACCCTATAAGTGTTATTCTTCTTCTTGACTAACAAGACAGGTGCACCAAAAGGAGAACTATTAGGCCTAATGAGTCTGCATGTTAACAATTCTTCAACTTGGGTTTGAATTTCTTTTTGTTCAATTTGATTATGTCTATAAGGTGCTTTACACGGTGGTTATGAACCAACAATTAAGTCTATTTTGTGATTTTCAGGACGTGTAGGTGGTAAGTCAGCAACAAAACAATCTTTAAATTTTGAAAGAAATTGTGCATGTCTAGGATGCATCTAATTTTCCCTAGCTTCAATTTCATTCACCCATACTAAATATGATTTGCTACCTTTTCTTAATGCGCATTTCATGAACTTCTTGTGTGCCATTGTATCTAGTACTTAAGAATGCAGCCTTTATGTGATAATGAGTTGGAATAGTATGTAAATTCAATTCTTTGACCAATTTTGCAGAAATAAAATCATGTGTGCTCCCATCATCATGCAAAACAATTTTTTCTTTACTATGCACAAGACATTTCATCATTAATAAAGAATGAGGATTTGGCATACTTGGTAAAGTATCTGAAGTAGTACCGATATCGTTATCATCTTCTGTGAAATCTGGCATTTCTTCATAGTCTTCATCTTCAGTCGCTCCCAAGTAGTTGATGTGAACAATCAACTTTTTGGATTGACAATTCACCGCTAGGTGTCGAGGTCAGTGGCACTTGTAGTAGACTATAGGTTTGGCTTTGGAAACATTATTGGTAATGGCTGGGAGTTTAGGTATGTCACGATTTGGTTGGAAAGATGGCTTATGATTTGAATTTGTATTTGATGGTAAAGGAAGAGGTTGTGTCCAGGATTTACAGAAAGAAGAAGGAACAAAGCGATTTTGATTGAATCTTCGAAAGTTATAATTGAATTGCTTTGTACCAAAGTTACCGTTAGTTGGAAATTGTTGTGGTTGCTTCTCTCGTCCACGAATTTTGTCTTCAGCGTCATGGGCTAAAGAAATCGCATCATTGAGAGTCGTTGGCTTGAACATGTTCACCTCCACATAGAAGTGACCAAGCATACCAGACATAAACTTGCGCTTGTGGATCGCCTCAGGTACGTCTTCAAGCATTCGAAGTTGCAATAAGGCATTCCAGAAACGCTCAGTATATTGTGAAATAGGCTCATGATCTCTTTGTTGCAGAAGATCCCACTGCTTGATTGCTTTTTCGTGGAATTGAGGTGGAAGAAAATTCTGCAAAAAATTCTTTTGAAAAGCCTCCCAAGTAGTAGGACAATCAATACTTTTGTGAACAACATTCTGCCATAATGATGCTCTGTCCACTAAATGGTTAGTGACACACTTGAGTTTGTCTTTTTTGGCATACTATTTTTCATGAAAATAATCATCCAACTATTTAATAAAAGCGAGAATAGTCTTTCTGTCATGTAGCCCATTAAAAGTACGGAATTTGAAATTTCTTTTACTTATCTTAGCTTCTTTCCTGATAGATTGTGCTTTGAGTGTCACATCAATCGTACGTCGTATAACATTTTCGGGTTTCGGTCCATCTTGATCAACAGTAGATCGTTGAAGAGTAGCCAGTTGAGCTTGCAAAGTTTGACGTGCTCTTCGTTCCTCTTGAAGCTGCATCATAATTAGGTCCAATTTTTGCTCCATCGTTAGTTTCGGTAAATCACCTTCGGCCATAAAATCTTCCATGATTTGATCAGACATCCTGCAAAATCTCAAACAACCTCAGACACTCGAAATCTTGTTAGTGGGATGAGCGTAGCTCAAAGTTGGGTTTACAAAGCTTGATTCTTTTCTTTAATATGGCTTTTTGCGATCTTTCTTCTTTTTACGAATACGAAAATTGATGAAGTCCTTCTTCCAATGAGTACTTCGTCTGTGTAGATTGCGTATAGCAATCTGTTTGCTAGAAATTGGCTCTATCAGAGTACAAATATGAATAGGGACTTGTTGAAGCTTTTGAGAGTAGTTCGGGAAGAGTTTGGTGTGAATGCCCACTGAGAAGAAGATTTAAGAGTAAGGTCTTTAAGCTTTAATAAAGCTTAACCTTAAGCTTTTTAAATAAAAGCTTTGACTATTTGATTGCCAGCGCGTAGGACGGAAGCATGTCGTCATCAATTCCGGCGGCGATCAACTCATACTTTCGCCGAAGATGCTGAATTTTAAGGCCTTAAGATTCTTTTTTAAAGATTATTAAACTTTTAAGCTTCAATCGACTTATCTCCTTTCTTTGCTAACTCTGAGAAAAAACCTGTTGATAAAGGAGCTTTGAAAGTGGTCCTCCGTCATTAGAGAGTGGTCCTTCGCGATCCAACAACACAGCAAGGGGTTCTTCACCGCTAAGAACATGCTAGTATTGACGGTTCTAACTATAGAGCCTGTTCGTTCCAAGAGCTTTGCCTTCGCGCAAGATGCTAAGCGATTGGAAGCTCTTGATCTCAGCTTTGCTGTGATACTACTAGTGCACAAATCGGATGCCAGATGTGTATGTAGCGAGCGCCGAAAGGTCCTCAAGAATAAAGAACTCTACTTAAGCTCAAAAAACAAGAAAGAAGATTTGCACAACATGAGACAAAAAGAAAAATTGGGTACAATCTCCCCCCATGCCATGTGTGAGTGCTTCACAAGGCATGTATTTATAAATTTATTCATCCCAAAGCTCAAAAAATAGCCCAATTTTACAATAAGCATGCTTTAGCTTTTGTGTTTGCTTTTGTCTAAATAAAGAATAAAGCAGTTGGGCGGCTCAAAAGTCGAGTTGTGCCCAAATAAAATGTCCCATGATGAAATATTTAAACCGTGCATCCATGCGCATACAAAATAATAAATATTTGTTAAGCACTTTAATAAATAAGCGCACCTAAATAAATATTAGTGCCATGCCTTTAATGATAAGATGTGCACCCATAAAAAATAATAATTTCTTCTAGATAGTTTGAATACACGTTATCACCCAGTGCTTCCCAACACCACCACCACCTGCTCTACACATCAACTAAAGCATTCACAATTGTTAGAAAATAATAAAATTCAATCGACAAAAGTGAATACCTAGCAGTCTTCAGGTACAAAATAAATAAATAGGTTGGAACCTTGTCTAGCCATAATTTAATATGAGTGCACTCTAAACTCATAAATGTCCATTAATTTAAATATGTATTTTGCGGAATCACTCACTATGGAATCACCCACATGCACATTATATTAACATGACTCCCGAAAAGGACATGCGTCCCCGTCAACTTCTCGCACATGGAATCCACCTCGTGTACGAGCCTCGAAAAATAAATATAGTTTTATGGAATCCGCGGAAATACCTCACGGAATCCACTGTGGTCTCATAGAATCCACCGTGGAATATGCCTCCTGGCATCAGTGATGCATGGCAACAACTAGTGGAAAGGGTGGCCTTATACAATATCTACATCAATTGTTGGTGACCTCTCAGTTCCTGACAACATCTCGACCTTCTTGGAAGGATCTAGAGTCCTTGATAGAGTTTGGCTCTTGCAACACTACCAAACCCATTACATGAAGGACTCCTAGGAATCACATTGACTAAGTACTTCAAGACACCTTAATTAAGGGTAACATCTCCTTTGGGTAAGAGGTTTTTGAAAGTGGAGCCAATATCTTCAAGCCACCTTAATTAATAAGTGTAAGGTGTCCTTTGAATAGGAGGTTTCTAAATGTGGATCCAATACTTTGCGTACTCCTGAAGCAAGGTTCTAAGAAAATTCTTGTGATAGTTAGAGTAGAGAATTGACATGGTACTAAGAGACACATCATGGACATCAAGAAATCATGTATGTTCTAGAGCCTTCGAGAAGATTCAAGAAAGTGTTAAACGATTCTAAGAGATTCCTAAGAGGATTCTAGAACGATTACATAATTTAGCACAATCTATGGGATAGGGACATCATGCATAGCTGAAGCTTCACCAAATTTCTCCTTCTGCACCTCATTTCCACAATTCTCTCTAGGGTAGTGGGGTCTTCATCATGTGTTTCTGCTTACAACTTTGTGTTGGGGGTGGACTTGGCACATTAGACTACTCTTCCTCTTCATTCTCCTACTCAAATTCAAGCCCTTCTTCAAGAATTAGCTATACAAGCTCCTTAGTAGGGGGTTGTGCTTGTTGCTCTTGTTTCCCAAATCCCAGTAGGTCAAGCTCTTGTCTCTTGCCTTGATCAAATGTTGCCTTTGCTTTTCCATACTTAGGTTGATGCTGGCCCTAGGTGTCTTTTCATGGAGACCGTATCTTAATGCTCTTCTTGTGAGTTATAATTTCCTTTTGAGCCCATCAATTATTTCTTCTCCTTCTACTTGAGTGATATTCAGCACAGTGTTTAAGAAAGCCTATTATTACACTAGCATCCCTATCTCTATTGCTTCTACTTTTCCTTTAGCCCCATTATGTGATCGCTTTCTAATAGCACTAGGCACTGTGCTAAATCCTTGATTCTAGTATCATTTCTTTCTGCCCATCCTTTAGCTTTCTCTTTAATCTATTCGAGACTTTGGTTTTTCTCTCATGAGAGGATGGTTATTAGCTGCTCTTGCTCTTTCCAAATTGCACGCATCTTCTGTTTGTCTTGGCCTTGGCATTCCACATGCTCCTTTAGGATGCCATGCTCATGAAGTGCTACTTGGAGCTGATTCTGCAGCTCCACCATCTTTTTCATTGCCTTTTTATCTCTTTGTGTCTTTGTGGCATGTAGCTCTTGTCTCAATTCAAGCCTCTACTATTCCAACTCTTTGTTTTCTAACTCCAAGCATTTGTTTTCTTTGGAGTTAAAGACACATAGTTGCTCTAATGCATCAAATTTGTCCTCTACCACCTCCTTGATGAAGGGATAGCACACCTCAATGTGCTTTTGTCTCCTCATGGAAGACCGGATTCTTGGCCACCGAATAGCACTTATAGAATTTGAATGTAGTATAGGGACCACATCCGTAATACCAAGGTCTACAACTAGATGATCTAACTAGAGAGCCTCCTTGCAAGTCTTAATGGTTGCAACATACTCTACCTTTGTAGTAGATATGGCTATGTATTTTTGCACCTTGGACATCCAAGAAATAGCAAATCTAGCAAAGATAAAGACAAAGCCAGAAGTGGACTTTCTATTATCGGTATGTCATGTATAATTAGAGTTAGTGTACCCCACGATTCATGTATCCTAGTAGCCACCACAACAAATGCACATATATGTAGTGCCCTTATGATACCTCATCATACTCTTCATGGCATCTCAATGCCACCTACTAGGTGTAGCTATATAGCGTGCCATAATGCTATATCAGGGCGAGCAGCTATCATGGCATATATCAAATTTCCCACTATGAATGCACAAGGAATCTTAGCCATCTCAGCTTTCCACTCATCGGACTACAGACAATCGGCTTGGCTAACCCTCACATGAGAAGGTAAAAGATAACCAACAGGCTTAACATCGTGCATATGAAACCAGTTAAGGACCTTTTGGATGTACTCCTTCTCCAACAACAAGTAAAGGATCCCCTTAGAGAGACCATGCATGATGCACATTCCAAGAATATGCTAGGCATGCCCCGTGTCCTTCATCTCAAAACTATTCTTGAGTTGACCTTTTAAGGCATCCAGCTCATCATGAGCACTTATAACAATCGACATATCATCCACATAGAGTACCAAAATCATAAGGTTGCTATTATGGGCCTTCTTTGTATATAAACATGGGTCCATATCACTGCATGTATATCCTTGTGATTGCTTGAAAGCATTGAACATGTTGTACCATTCCCTAGGTGACTGCTTAAGGCCATAAAGGCTCTTTCTCCACTTGCACATTAGGTTTCCCTACCTTTTTTCTCAAAGCCCTTAGGCTACTGCATATAAATCTCATCATGTATGTCCCCATGTAAGAAAGTTATCTTGACATCCATCTGATAGAGGTCCAAATCGAGCTATATAGCCAAAGCCAAAACCAAGCATAGGTTAGTCATCTTGATGACAAGCGAGAAGTCTCTCAGAAGTCTCCATCGAAGTCAACACCATGCTCTTGCTGAAAACCCTTAGCAACCAATTTGGCCTTATAGGTTGGCTGGGGCATCTAGGGGTACTCTTCAGTTTGTACACCCACTTGCATGGCAAAGCACATTTTCCACTAGGCAAAGGAACCAAATCCCACATATGATTTTTTTGCAGTGAGGCATACTCTAACTACATGGTTCTTTCCCAAGAGTGACTATAATCTCTTCTCATGGCCTCATCATAGGTAAGGAGATCACAACATCTGTCACCATAACATAATCCATAGAGGGTGTAAACCGATCAGGCTAACATCTATCTCTAGTAGATCCCCACAAAATAGGTTGTAGGGCTTGTACCTTCTTTCTCACATCATGATCATAGGCCATTAGAGCATTTGTTGTTTGCTGCAAGTTGTCTAGTTGAATGTACAATAGTACGAGGCTTCTCAAATATGAGCCTATGTACCTCAATGACCCTCTCAAGCTGCTTATGCATTTTCTCCTCATAAAAAACAACATCATGGCTATGGATAATCTTTTGAGCCTACAGATCCAAAAGATGATAATCTATCTTGTATCCATCCCCATAACCAAGAAAGATGAATTTCACAAACTTAGGATCTAGCTTTTTGCGCTTGTCCTTGGGAACATAACAAAAAGCCTCACAACCAAAGACACATAAATGGTTGCGATGGAGGTGTTCTAGACTATACGCCCTCTACAACCTGATAGTCAAGGATAGTTCATGGGGATCAATTAATCAAATATACGGTAGTAGTAGCTACCTCAGTCTAGAAGTGTTGTGATAAGTTTGCCTAGCTAAATATACAATAGACTCGCTCCTAAATCATCTTATTCTTGCGCCGCTAAGGCATACCATTTTGGGGTGGGGTGTACCACGGGATGTCAATTGATGGTGGTAAATACCCCTCTCATCACAAAACTACTCAAAGGCTTTAGATACATACTCTCACCAATTATCAGATTGTAGACATTTCAACCTATACCTAGACTGGTTCTCGACAAAAGCAAGCCAATGCTGAAATGTAGCCAAGACTTCCAATTTCTATTTTATGGGGTATGCTTAAACCTTATGTGAGTAATCATTAATGAAAGTAACAAAATACGTCACACCACCCAACAACTTGTAGGGCATAGATCCACAAATATCAGAATGAACAAGAGCCAGAGACTCACCCATGTGTGTAATCCAAGACTTGTTATGTGAGTTATGCATGTGCCTACCACATAAGACAATGATCACAAGGATTAAAACACTTATAGTTAAGAGAGGCAGAAGATATTACAAATGTGTAAGAATTTTCATTCCCTTTAATGACATGTGTCTAAGGCAGCAATGGCATAATGATATATGTGCTATTGTAGCCACTACCAAAACATGGTCGATAGACCCAAATAAAATGAAGGGATAAAGAGTGTCAAACTTGGCAGCTCATGCAGGAGAAGATTCCTACAAGTAAGCTTCCATAAGGAAATACCAAAAGATATAATATAACTTGCATCATCCAATTGTCTAGTCAAAGCAAGCTTTTGGTCAAATCCATAACATGGCATATATCATGAAAAGTAAACATACTACTTGAAGAAAATTGTAGCTGGACGCCTCTAATACCAACAATATCCAAGGCCATGCCATTACCCAATCTGATAGATCTTGTCATAGTGTGATAGGAGTGGAACCACCCTCAGTGATGAGGATGATATGAAATGAAGCCCTTGAATCAAGTAGCCAACATTGAGCATAGGCAAATGAGGCATCGATCAACTACAAAGTATCAAGAGAAGAAGCTGCAAGTATGTAGTTATTATTAGAATAAGTTTGCACGATATTAATCTCTTCAATATTGACACTGGACTTGTTAGGGACAATTTGGAGATCATCGTTATTTTCCTATACTTTATCCTTTCCCTTTTCTCTGTGCTCGTCATCATGCATTTTATGACACTATGATCAAATATGACCCTACTTCCCACAATAGTGACAAGTCAATGTGGACTTACGGCCATGGGACTTACTGTCTGACTATTCATGTGATTGAGAATAAGACTTCTAAGAGTCTCTCCCACAGTGGTCATTACCACTCCCCATTATTGCCTTTGATTGTCAAAGCACGAGAGGTGTGGGAAGCATCAACATTCTTTCTATTAACCTCTTTATTCAAGAGTGCACTCTCTACTTCTTGCAATCTTAGCCCATTAGTAGGCATATTTGCACACATAAGCTTATCATAGACATTGCGAATCTTATCCCATAACTCCCATGTAGTTTTCCCATCAAAGACAACATTATAGTATATCTACTTAGAGAGTAACAAAATGACTGTAGATCTGCATAGCTTATCCAATTCAGCCCAATCCTCTGCATCAAAGCATTTGAGCTTTACATCCTCATGTCTCAATGGCTTAATATGCAATTTCTACATTATAACCTGCCAAATTTGTATCTTCTAATAGTTGTAATTTGTGCCATCCAAATTCTCAATGTTAAAGATAGCATTGTCATTCAACCCACTAACCACAATGCAAGAGATGAAAGCATAATTTGAGACAAATATAAATGACAAAAAAATAGCCTTAAAATCACAACCAAACCAAGGGTTGAGCAAGAGAAATTGCCAAAAGATCAGTAACTATTAAATCCAAGTGACTGCCCTCAGATAGAATGCATAAAACTGATATGACAAGCTATTGTAATAAACTATAGTAAAATGCCAACAGTCAAGTGTGAGTAACAAAAAAAAAAGACCAAGAACAATTGATACTAAAGGTTGTCACAACTACTATGTGCCAATAACTATACATGTAGTAGGCATAGATATCATGCACATAGGAAGTCTCAGGGTAAAGAGAGGAGAGTTGCCAAAGGCATAATCCACTAGGCAAAGCTCAATACATAATCGAGAAGCAAATAAATATCACTGACAACACATTGAAAGACATAAGTGCCATGCCCAAAGTAAGTGATCAAAATCAGCCCACTGTAGGGTAATTGCATCCAATACATATCAAGAGAGTATGTATATGAAGTAAGTATCCCACGGTCTTGGTGAAAGTAAGTGCAAGCTCAATTGCGTAAATCCAATGCTCTATGTAACATTCAAAGTAGCACATATAACTCCCATTGGAACAAAATTGAATGCCAAATGAGAAATGCAAGCTCAAAATATCAAGTACATGATATTCGAGTATCCAAGATATATGAAGCATAAGTCGAGAGCATAAGACCCAATAGATTCTTCAAGCTTGTAATTGCATAAGCCACTAAAGTAACCAAAGCATGTAGTCATAGCCAAGATCAATGTAAGGAAGCCCAAATCTCATCTCAAAAGTATGCTATAGCATATTGAAAATTATAAATAATAATTGAAGTAGCGGTACATCCACTGAGTAACCTGTAAAGCATCACTAAGTATTAGGCATAATCTTTTCACTGATAAATGCTTGCTTCCTTGTTATTACAACACTTAAATGATAATGAGATCTGAGTGATTTCAAGCTGAAATCAGTACCAAAAGCATAATCATACCATCCGAGCACCAAAATAGCATCCCCGAAGTATCAAACATGCATTATGGAATTTATTGTTGCTATTCAAACTAGAACTATTTTGATTTGTGTGAAATAGAGAATAGAAAGCTACATAGAATCAACTTCATGAGTGCAAATATCTATAGCTCTCATTACGCTCTTTGTTTCTAGTTATAGAATGCTTAAATTCGATACCATATGCAAAAGTTATGGCCAAAATACGACTATGCTATCAAGCTACCATAGCTATCCACAACTCATATAGCATGCTCCATATCCACTCCAAATGGACAAAATGGTTGATCCTTAGCTTAATAAGCACTTAACAAGGCTTATCTAAGCTTTGGGAAGCTCCTCAACAAGCATAGAGTAAGTTGAAACAAGCCAGAAGAAGGAAAGGCTCAATACATATCTCAAGAGAAAAAACAATGGTTGTCATGAAACCTTGAGGTGATGTTTTGAATCTAGGTTGAACGAAAGGATGAAGAAACTCCTCAAATAGTTGGCTCTAATACTAGTTGCAAGGTCAAGCCCAAGTGAAAGCACACACATGGAAGCAAGAGTAAAGTAAGAGCTATGGCAAATGGAGCGAGAGAGAGAGAGAGAGAGAGAGAGAGAGAGAGAGAGGGAACTCCAACAATCACAATGTGTGACTAGCCTTCCCTTATTCAAATATCACTGAAATAATAAAGAATAAAGTGACAATGATGGACGCTCGCCACTTGGAGTGTACAAGTGTGTGGGTATTGTTAGTGTAATGAATACAAAAGTGGTTAGGCACATGTGCCTTTACCCCCAACAATGAATGATATATTTTATGACCTATTAAATGACTTTGTGGTAATATATTTAGATGGTATTCTATATTTTCCAAGAATCAAGAAGAGTACAAGTATCATGTGTGGATAGTTTCTAATAAGCTAGATGAAAAGGGCTTGTATAGTAAATTAGAAAAGTGTTCCTTCCATCAACTAGATATGGAATTCCTTGAATTTATTGTCTCTTAAAATGGAATCTCAATGGATGGGAAGAAGGTGAAGGCTATTCTTGAATGGGAAAACACCAAGACCAATTTAAGATGTGCAATGCTTCTTGGATTTGCAAAATTTTATCGAATACTCATTAAAGATTATTGCAAGATCACCATGCCACTCATGCAATTAATTAGAAATGATAAATTGATTGGAACTTTGATGTAGAGAATTTCTTTTAAAACATTCATTACAGTCCCCATATCGAGACATGTAGATCTATTTAAGCCCTTTTTCTTGGAGACTTATACATCAAATTTTGCTCTTGGTATTGTTCTTTCTCAAGTTGACAATGATGGTTTAGTACATCCATTGGCTTTTCATTCTAGAAAATTCTTAGTAATCAAAATAAATTATAAAATTCATGAAGAGAAAAATTTGGCTATTATTGACTCCTTTGAAACATAAATGCGTAGTCTAAAAGGAGTGTCCAACAAAATCATAGTCTTTACAGACCATAAAAATCTTAGAGTACTTCATAAGTTCTCGAGCCTTGAATTGTTGATAGGCAAGATGAAGAATCTATCTTTCTCGATTTGATTTGGTCCTATCATATTGACTTGGAAACCGACAGGAAAAACCAAATGCATTATTTCAATGCTCCTATCTTGCATCTTAGAAAGGATATGCAGTTCTGACTAGCATGATTATGTTCTCTTATGACTAGAATAACTCCAACATTCTGCAATGACAAGCAACACTTCAGAAGATCCAACCTTCCTTATACAAGTCAAGAAAGAACTTTTCAAGTTCATTTTACTAAGAATATTAAGAAAAACATTTAAGAAGGGAGTACAATGATGAAGACTTCCAAGAAGTTGAAGGTCTACTTGACTATTATTAAGGGCTACTATATTAGCTATATGAATATTAATAAAAAAATTTAAGAAGGGAGTACAATGCTGAAGACTTCCAAGAAGTTGAGGCTACTATATCTGCGATATGGATTGATTCGATTACACATACTTCAAACAAGCATGACCTTCCAACTACAAGAAATTTTGGAGTCCATAAAACAATGGAACTCATCTTTGAGGACTTTTGGTGGTCTCAAATGTGAAAATTAATCAAAGAATTTGTACACACATATGATACATGCAAGAGAGACAAAGTATCTTACCATGGATCTCATGGGTTGCTCCACCCCTTGCATATTCCTAATCACCCTTGCTCATCTGTGTTAATGGACTTCAAACCAATCTACCTTCTTCAAAGGGGCTCAATTCCATTCTTGTGGTGTTTGATATATTTACTAAGATGGTACACTTTATCCCTACCCACAAGACAATTAGTGGCAAATACACTACCCTATTTTTCCTTGAATATATCTATTTTCTATATGGGGATATAGCCTCTTTGACACTCTAATCATACCAAATCTTGGACACTTTAGTCACACCAACACTTCTATATGGGGTCTTTATATGGGGATTGAACCTCTATCACATGAGGAGAGCCACAAAAGATCAACCACCCATGAGAGAGGAGATATATGAGGTTTGGGAGCAAATCAAAAGACCCCTAGTACTAATGATTCCATTGATGATTCGAAGTTATCCCTTAATAGTACCACATGGGACCATTAGAGCAAAGATGGGAGTACCACCCATAGTGGCAGAAGCCATTTTCTAGATATTGACCTTATTGAATTGGCCTTGGGACTTACCAAAATAGAGATACTCCCAGCTCACACTATAGTTGACTAGACAACTAGTATCATAGGGGGACACTGAGTGTTGGTATGCTTCGACAGAGGCATGGTCATGGCTACATGGATTACACATAGATCACCTCCCACCACTATAGTATAGCTTGGATTTCCCTCACTTTGAGCTCAGTCAAGAGGAGATGAACTGCATTATCAAGATGGACATTATTTAGAAACACATAGTTGAACTACATCATCGAGATGGACTATAGTATAGCTTGGATTGCCCTCACTATAGTATAGCTTGGATTGCTCTCACGATAGTATAGCTTGGATTGTCCTCACTTTGAGCTAAACCAAGAGGAGTTGAACTGTATCATCAAGATGGAGATTATTTAGAAATGCATAGCTCATAGGACATGTGTGACACTTATTGAGGATCTAGGGATGAAGATGCATGTCTACCAAAAGCATCTTCTACACATATCCCCCAATAGCTTTATTATCCACCCAAGATACATTGATGCACACCTCTCTCATGGTGTATGATGCACCATTGGACTGCTCCATAGATCCACACATTAGCTATGAATTGAGATATGTAGATACGATGAAGAATCCCTCCTTCTAGAGGATAGGATTTGGCAACTCTGTTAGCTCAAGACAAAGGTAGAGGAGCACTACTTATACAAATTTGCATTGTATTATGAGATTAGAGGTCACTTCCATTGCATGTGTAGAGAGGGATTCGGGGCACTATCTAGGGTGATGGATCTCATGCTCTCTTACTAGAGCTACACCATTATAGAGAGCACCCAATAGTAGAGATAGGGAGTCACACACCAACTTACACTCACAAAGTTCTACCAAGCATCTATTACTCCCCCTACTACAAAGCCCTCCTTGGATTGACTGGTGGCCCCATCACATGGAACCACCCTAGACATAGCCATAGAGAAGTGTAGAGCTTGTCAACCATGTCTAGCATACATGACCTCGTAGGAGGCATCATTTGTAGATACATAGGATACTACACAATTATTGGGGAACCATAGCTTGTTGCTTTAGTTTCTCTATGCTAGATGGACCCATGAAATATATATTGGGATGAGAGTGCCTCCTAAGTAGTTCCACATTGTATCTGGCTTAGACATCATTATCAACCGTGTATTATTTATTGTTTATTTTCCACTAAGTTTATAATATCATTAGATGATAGTTATCTTGGGATTTGCACAAATTCCTTGACTTTTTAGATGTAACATTTTGGTCTCATAGGCCAATTTGGCCTTTTATAGACGTTAATATAACTTTCTTTTCTCTCTCTCTCTCTCTCTCTCTCTCTAGGCTCCCTAGCTAAGTCCTTAAAGCACACCTCTTTTCTACTCAAGTACCTTTTCTCTCTCTTCTACACATAATAAGTACAAGTCATCTCTCTCTCTCTCTCTCTCTCTCTCTCTCTCTCTCTCTCTCTCTCTAGATGACCATCTCATGAGGGGCAACAAGAACTTGGCAAGGACAATAATTTTCACCTCATAACCTACAAGGGATTAACTTGAAGAAGAAGAAAAAATAGTTAATTCTTTATTGCAAGAAGATGAAGTACAATAATATATACATCGATACAAGATTCATATAATTATGTTTACAATAATACTAGATTCACGATACAAGGCTTGAACTAGAATTGGAGAGGACTTACCTTGCAAGAGTTTCACAATTGGTGCTAGCAAGAATGAAGGGCTTGTAGCCTAAGACTCCTATTTATACTACAAGAATTGTCACCTGATAACTTACAAGGGATTAATCATAGAGTAATATGGGTATCAATGCCCCCACAGTGGAAGCTTCCTTTCCTCTAAGTCTATCAAAGTATTTGATATCTCATCAATATGAAGGCCAAAATAGGGTAGGTGAGAGTGGGCATCCCTGTTTCACTCATTTGGTGATCTCCTTTGATAGCCCTCTTGGTGCTCAAACTTGTCTTGTGACAAACTCATACAGTGCAAGTACGTCCCAACATCTCATCTCCATTCGGATCTCTAGATCTTGTAAACTTTGCATGAGAGCCTTGCATGTGGTATTGTGTTAAGGGCCTTATGGAAATCCACGAAGTAGTAGTATATCCACCTCCGAAACCCTGCCTCTCCATGTGACTGATATTGGTGCTTCTTTGCCCATTTGCTCAACTCATGCTCTAGTATCGATCCATAAGCTTGGCTAGCATGTGGCCAATCATAAATTGTTCTATAGTTCATAGGAATCATGGAGTCTCGAGCTTTCAAGTTTGGCACTATAGTACAAGTTGACCAACTAGCAGGGAAGCCTTTACATAGGGATTTATTGAACAAGTGGGCTAAAACGAGTGCAAGTATATCTCTGTGAATTTAAAATAGAAAATGAGTTTTCTTTCACAAGGGATGGTGATGGGTTAGAGAGAGAGAGAGAGAGAGAGAGAGAGAGAGAGAGAGAGAGAGAGAGAGAGAGAGAGAGAGAGAGAGAGAGAGAGAGAGAGAGAGAGAGAGAGAGAGAGAGAGAGAGAGAGAGAGAGAGAGAGAGAAGCTAATGAACAATAGAGGAGTTTTTAGTAAATTTTAAAGAATTATACAATAAAGGTTTAAGCATAGGAGCATTACATGCATACCATATAGGATTGATTTTAGGTTAGGGCAATCCATTGATTATAATATATTATATGCCAAAAATTGTAAATAAAGTTTTGGGCCTCGAAGCACTCTATGCATGCCACGTAGGATTAGTCTTATGCTTAAAAGGTCCATCAATTGTAATATAGTTTAGAAGTGTAGATTATTTATTTTATGTGAACACATGTATTATTATAGTAATAAAATATTTTTTACACCATCCTTGAGGATTTATCACTTCAATCCTTTGGTTTAGTGATGTTATTGTCGGTGGACTTCAAATGATTGAATTTTGATCATATTGACTCTTAAATCCTTAATAATTACGACTGTGTAAAGAAAAGCACAATAATGTAGCCAATGCCTAGCACTTTAAGCAAATTACCTTCAATTAAACTAGATGGCATATAGTTCACGTGGATGTTGTAATTATCAAGCTCACATGAGGCTTCCCCTTGCTCATTTTCCTGTCTTGTGAGCAAAGTAAACTCCTGCTATTGCTTCCTTTCACTCTCAAACTATTACAAATGTAACACTTGTTTGTAACAAATGACACACTCCATGCATAATGACTTCAAAAGAATTTAAAAATTTCAAGAATTAAAATAACCAAATAGCTTTGCTTTCAAATTTTGAAAGTGACTTTCACTAAAGATACTTCTCTCATCAACTAAAAAGCTCACCTTCTAAGGATTCACAAAAGATCTCTCTCATCAACCAAAAACTCACCTTCCAAGGATTTGGATTGGAATATTGAGAAGATGTGTTCATAGAAAAACATGTAATCATGTGCAAAACCCAATACTTACAAGAGACAAAAAAGATTCTTCTTACAAACTTAAATTCATTATTACTAAATATTCATTTTCATCACAAAAACAACACATATTTCAAGGATTCACAATGCAACTCATGTTTAAAGAATTGTAACTCGACATTCACAAGAGACAAACAAGCTTCCTTTAACAAACTCAGATTCATTATTGGGAAATATTTCATTTTCAATGGAAAAAGGCCACACCTTTCAAGGATTCACGATGCAAATCATATTCAAAGATTGTACATATGATAACATAATTGAAGTGTAATCATTTAGTGTTGGATGTCAAAAGCACTATAATGTAAAATAGACCCAACTAAAGTGCAATAAAAGAAACACTAAAAAAGTATAAATTTGCAATGGAAATTAGAAAATCCTTCTTTTTTGTGCATGGGCTTTAGTACTTAACATCAATGCATCAATGATCTTTGCATTAGATAAGTTTTACCACATATTTCATATGAATGATTGCTAGTTTTAACAAAGATAACATTAGCCTTCAAAACCTTTCTCACTAAAAAGAAAAATGCAAAATATGCATAACTACCAAATCCAAGATGTGAGAAGTAACCAATGCTAAGAAATAATGGTATTTATGCTTCTTTGAATTTAAAGTTGGTGCACAAACATCAATCAGAATTTATGCACCCTAACTAAGAAAATAGACCAAAGAATTCATGATCTTTCTAATGCATGGAAATGTGTAAAAAAAGTCATTTTGAATTACATATATACCCAAAGGGACTAAATGTAACCATTGGATATGTGTCCCATATTGCAATGCTACATAACCAAGAGCTAAAGCCTCCAAGTATGGGATCACACAAAGGTGCTCAACAATGTGTGCAAGGCTCCTATGAATGATAATATCTAGCATGAGGGATGAGAATTATGCCCTACAACCATAATTGAGTTGCAAAAACGTCCGTAAATGGGAGTAATCATTTAAAAACCATGAAAGAAAATAAATATTCACAAACTGTAAATTATCCATGCACTTGACCGAAGCAATAAAGTATGTGGAACATTTTCTAGTTGCATGAGAGCACTCAAATTTCAAAAGTATAAGTCTAACCCATCACAACCATAATGAATGCATGAGCTTGGATACAAAAAATCTCCACAAAGTGTAGTTTAGTACCCCCAAAAAAAGGCAACATGCAAGAGCTCATGATAATCATCATTACCTACCAATACAAATTGATAAACTCTTGCTTGAGTAAAGATAGTTGAAATGAAAAGCACACATGAATAAATAATATGAGAATATTACCTATGGCAAAAATGATTAGGACCATAGTACAATTTTGCAAATCATGAATGCAAATGATTTGAAGAGCAAAAAATGAATACAATGCAAGACCATAAAAGCCTAGATGTGACCATTAGGAGAATGCAAATATTGACCCATTTGTGCCAATAAACCATTGCATCTAACAACAAATATCTATTTATATTACCACAAACATTTTTGGCAATTATTGTATATGGAGTTTTAACCAATATGTCAGATAGAGGCCATGGCCATGTAACATTACTATACAAAGCTCTATTTAGCATATTATATTGGCAACTATATGTTTGCATCATAGATTGTGAAAACCATAATCAAAGCATAGTGGTGGAAAATATATAATATGTTTGAAAGAAATGTAAAGGAGCACAAACTTCAATAGTATAATGCCACTACAAATTTGAATGGTGATATTGTGATTGGAGCTTACAGTTTTAGGAAATTGCGATTTTGTGATTATGGGTGATAACTTGGGCAATCGTATCCATGTGTTGCAGACATAGTAGCCCTATGCCAATAAATAGTAGGACTTTAGGAACCCATTTGGCTTGGTTATGGTGTCACATTGGTGTTGTCTTCTTGCACAATTGTAGAGCAAACTTTCACGGTCAATTAGCACTATGTTGGTTCTCTCTATTTTGGCACTTTACCTTGGGAATCCATTTTTTATAGATCAAGTATGGTTTATCTATCATGCTTATTGACTTGCTTTGATTTGTGTATGCTTGGAGTAACTTGTAAAGAAAGGTATTACCCCCTCCTTGAAGGTCATGCTGGGTGAAGTTGTGGATAGCGGTGGCATTTTTTCCTTTGAAGAAGCAAGTGCACCCTTATTGAAAGTTATAATGACTTTTATGTTGGGTAGCTCTAGATTAATGCGCTACATTTCAAAATCAACCATACACTTGGTCTATTCTTTAAATGGTTGATCCAATAATGCCTCATTTATGACTCGTATAGTAGGTAACAGATAGAAGATGGTAGGTAGGCATGCTTTCAATTTTGATAGTCAACTTCACTTGGCATTTTCCTATAACAATGTGTAATGAGTGCCTTTGTATGGATTCACTTTCATAGTAGTAGGAATAAGTGGAGGTTGCCTAAGATTGTGGTCCAATCATTATACATCATGACATTACAATTGACTCCCTGTCAATCAAAGCATTTGATTGTATGTGCTTTCTTTGTTGTTATGAGCTTGCTTCTAAGATAGGTTGCGTGTATTAATTCATTATATTTGGGGTCGAGTTTGATGATGTTTATAGCATGTACAATAATTGGTGGCATCATCACTTGTGGTTCATGCAATGGATGTCCTAGTGATAATACTTTTTGATTCAACCACCATTGAAGAAATTAATAGAGTAAAAATGCATTCATACCTTAGCCAATATTTAGCCTATTAGGGTTAAGTATAAAAGGCTAACTTGTAACTATCCAAGGATCTTTTTGCCATTTTATAACATTTCATATTTGAGGTCTCAACCTCCCACCATCTAAGAGGGTGCATACTCTTGGCCATCATAGCTTGGGGTGCATACCATGATGTAGCCTCTCATCACTTGATTCTTAGACATTCATGGTAATATCATTTCATGCCTAGCCACCTTGGCTATGGTTTCTTTGCATTTTAGTCTCTTTCTTTGTATTGTCAGTATTAATGGTTTTGTGTGGGAATTAGCTTCTTTACATTGGTATCAGAGCACATCTTTGATCTAATGGGAAAGTCATTTTCATGGTGAATTTAGTTACAAGATTAGGCACTGAGTAACAGGAGGACAAGAATTAGTTACAGGATTTGACACAGTTAAAACCGTGACTAGTTAAGGTCTGTGTAGTAAGTCGTGTGACTAAATTTGATAGTCTTGAAGAATGCTTGAAGAAATAATGGCGGATTCAAGGTCATTTTGGTGGTTCATGTTCAATTTGGGGCCATTTTGAAGAATCATGGACTTAACTGAAGCCTGAATAGGGTTTAGAAGGGATAAACCGTGGTTACTTTTTGGAGCAAGCTTCTCTTTCCTCTTTCTAAGCTTCTTGCTTAGTCTTTAGCAAACTAATGATCACGTGGGGAGGAGCAGTTAGGATAGTTTGCGATATTTTTCAGCCCTGCTCTCCCTGGGAAAAATTAGCAATCTCCTTCATCATTGAAGCTTCTCTCTCATTTGAATGATTAATGGCAACCTTGACATGAAGTGCTTGCCTTCTAATACTTGATTTTTCACTCTCCTTCATTTCTTGAATTTGTGAGTCAATCTTGGTGCCTTTTAACTTTAAGATGTGAAAGGAAAGCATCTACAACCGACATTGGGCAAACATTGGAGCTTCCAAGCAAGATTGAAACATTTTTCTCATCTCAGATTATTGGGACAAAATAGGGCAGCCATCAATCTTCATCAAATTTTGCTTCCTTGAGGCTTCAATTCATGGGGATTTTGTTGTCTACAACTACGGGAAGGTTTAATTGAAGCTATCTCATCCAATTGAGCTTATATTGAAGTATTTCTTCAAGATTGAAGGCATTTTCAACCTCTTGAACATGGGAATGTATGAAAAATCTTGGAATTCTTGATTTTATTAAGAATTTACACTCTTCAAAGTCCAAAGGATCTTCTCCAACAATACATTGTAGATTTCTATCAAAGCATTGGATTCTCTTGATGCATTGGAGCAATTTTATTGATTGGGAGCTGAAAATTATATGGGAGCAATCATATTGGACAAAGCTTTCTTGAAGGTAGCCTTATGATCTTCAATCTTGATCGATGAATGGTGGTTTATGCTGAATATTGATTGGTTGGGGTTTATCTACTACTCTTCATCAACATTAAAGAGGTACTTCTATTTCTTTCAACTGAATCTCTCTTTTCATCCAATTATTAAGCCAATCCTATTGTTGATAAAGAGAGATTGAGTGTAATAGATCCTCTTAACCCCCATTGAAGGGCAAGTAGAATTCAACATGGGACTCGTTATGATTGCTTGATGAATTCTCTTTTTTGCCCATTCAAATGTTGATGCCAAATTGATTTCATAAATGCTACTCACTGCCTACTAACTTGGATTTTTGTTGGATGATTGAACATTGATGCTATAGGACTGAAACAATGATGAAAATGGTAAGTGGGAATATTGTAACATCAGTGAGTCACTGCAAAAGGGTAATGCCCTATCCATAGCCTTTTCAATTCAATCATTTCCCAATACCCACTTGCATTTCATTGAAGAATTTAAAGGCTTTTTCAGTCAATGCATAGCATCCTTTTTTGATTAGCCATTAGAATGTACTTACCATGTTGATTCCCACAAGGAAAAGTGGATGCTAGGTGAGTCAGAAAGATAAAAGAGAGGTGACCCTCCCTTCCTGATTATGACCCTGAAGGGGTGCACAACCTGGCTTAAGGAGGAACTTTGCACACCCCTCTTATCTTAGAACCCATGCAATTTTCAAATTTAGATGCAGGTACATTCCCCATTGACAAATTTTGGTAGTAGTAAAGTAGTGATCAACCCTATTCAAGGTACCACAAGTGGTTAAAGGTTCCATTGGAACAAAATTGAAAGAGGTGTAGAGTATCTTCTATTCTCAGGATAGCTACAGGTGGTGGTCACAATTTTACAAGTCTTTATTGCATGTACTTACCAATCTACAGGTTATCCCTAAGCCCTACAAGTGCCCCATAACCCTCTTTAGGTTTCTACAAAGGTTTACAAGGGTTTCTTCCACTCAAGGTACTCCCACACAGTCAAACAGGGTACTTACAAGTGGTGGACAGGATGTAGGAAACTCCTGCTTAGAATTGAAGATTCAATTACAGAAAATTCTGTCTTGATCCATATTGAGAACTTAATAGCTTCATTCAAATAGGTATCCTAAGCTTTGATTCAAATAAAAAATTTTGTCGATTTGATATTGGAAGCTCAAGTTATTGCTGATTTAGTGACACTAGGTATAGTGAAACACCACCCAGACAGCATACAGGGGGACATTGTTTATCATTGTTCCACCCAAAGTCTCAAACCCAAAGTCTCAAGTTATTGCTGATTTACTGACACTAGGTACAGTGAGACACCACCCAGACAGCATACAGGGGGACATTGTTTATCATTGTTCCACCCAAAGTCTCAAACCCAAGTTGATATCTTTTGAAATTTGATATTATAATAAGATTCCCATAGATCTATTAAGAATTGGGATTGGTGCTATATTCTAAGAGAAACATGGGATTGATTAACAAACTGTTTACTACTATAGCACTATCTTCTAATGACCAGGAATAAAAAGAAAGTCCCCATTATTGAAGCATTGAATGATGGTGTCAAGAACTTTCAAGAGGATCAAAATTATGAAAATGAAGCCCATAATTTTGAGTAAATAAATGAAGATTCAAGCATTTGGATTGCTTACAACACACACCAAGAAAGAGATGAGACACATGAAGTACATGCAGTGAGTGATTACCTTTTATTGTCAAAAGAGTTGGGACATGTGAATGAAGGTCTTTCTAAGGATTTGAAAACTTTGAATGAAGGCTTAATACATATGAATCAAGGTTTGTTGCAAGGGATGGCATAAGTAAACAAGGGTATCTTTGATTTGTAGCAAAGCAAAAAATCTTTAATCCAAGAACTCATTTAAGCCATAAAGGAAATTGGGAGCAAGCCACAAAGGGAACCTCAAACAATTGAAGAACCACATGCAATCCCTCTTGTTGGCAATCCCTCCCATCCAAATAAAGAAAGTTCTCAACCAGCTATGCATACTTTTGAAAGGGAAGAACCATCTAGAGTGAGGGGTAACCATTACCCTTCACAAATTCATGGCATTCATACCACAAGGCCTAAGTTTAGGAGCCCAAAAGATAGTCTTAGATATGAAGGGAAACAAGAAAACAATCGATGGGACAATGATTATCATAGATGCAATCCCTTCTATAAGTCTTTTTACCATCAGCCCTCAAATGTACAAAAAGGAAATGTAGTCAACAATCAAGTTCATGAAGG
The DNA here is from genome assembly GCF_053477565.2 of Lygodium microphyllum. Lineage (NCBI taxonomy): Eukaryota > Viridiplantae > Streptophyta > Polypodiopsida > Schizaeales > Lygodiaceae > Lygodium > Lygodium microphyllum. The sequence goes on along the minus strand of NC_141138.1, from coordinate 73,696,227 downwards.
TGGAAGGTATGATAAGAGAAGATCAACACATGATAGCTCAAAAAAAGAGCATGTTTTAAACGGTCAACCCTCATCTCATGGTTTTGGGCCACCTACTTTTAGGCAAAAATCATGGAACAAAGATTCATGGAAGTAACATTCTTATGGGTAGCCATCTTACAATGAAAAGGAGTATAAGGAAAAGATCAATATCATTAATTTCAAAGGGGATAACACTTCACCTTTGGAGTGGGAGGAATGGATTAATTGTTGGGGGTAAAGGCACCTCCGCCTAGCCGCCCGTGTATTACTACATTGACAGTCACCGTCATTACACACTGCAGGTGGCAGACGCTCGTTACCGTCACATTATTCTTTATTCTTTTAGTGATAGTTTGAATAAAAGAAGGCTCAGTCACACATTGTGACTGTTGGAGTTTCCATTTCTTGTCTCTCTCTTTCTTGCTCTTGCTCTCCCGCCATAGCTCTCGAGTCCAAGCTTCGATCTTCTCTCCCTTTCAACTGGTATCAGAGCTCGGCTTCCCGACTCTTGAGCTTGGTTTGTGGCATTCTCAGCTTCCCATCGACTCCCTACTCGCATTGGGTCTCCTTCTCGGTAGCCATATCAGACTCCTTCGAGCTCCCGTCACTCCCCGGCTTCCCGAGCTTCTTCCCGGCCTATTGAGGCACCCTCAGGGCATTCAAGCAAAGGTATTTGATCATTTTCTTCAAGGTTTACTTCAGTTCTTAGGTCACATAGGCTGTGAACAGTTTGGGGTAGCCACCATTGAAGCTCCATTGCTTCATATCTACATTGCCCTTGATCAAGACCCCTTAAGGCTTGGTGTGTGCCCCCTTGGGCACCTACTTGAGCCCCTCCTCCACCCTAGTTGTGCCATGTGGGCTGCAAGCCACCCATGATAGCAGCACGCTATTTGCACCTGATTCCAGACTGATCCCCATCTGCATCACACCGGTACTCCTCAAGCTCCTGCCCATTGGGCACTTCAACAGGCTTCATTTGAGGCATTTGCACATGCTTTGATGCTTGATATCGAAGGTTGAGCATTGACATTGCTTCTGGTCTGATTTAGCACTATTTTGGGATTGTCATAACAGTCCACAGACAGTTTATAATAGTGCTACAGTAACATTTGATGTTTATGCTTGCCCGACATTGTCATTTGATGCTCGGTTAGTCTCGTATGATGCCTACATGTTAAGGGAATGTATGCCTATTGTTTGGCAACCATTTGGAGCTAATTTTCATGCTGAAATTTCTCAGTTTTGATAGTCATTCTTGGCTGTAATAAAAGTGGGCTGAAGCTATTACACATGCCTTGGGTTATGCCTATTGGTTTTGGCCTATGTCTTGGATATATGCCATGAAGTATTGATCTTCGAGGTACGACTTCGAGCTTGGATTTCATTCTGGATGCTTTTGGAAGAGCTTTGAAATTACACACTCATTGACATGGCTCATGCTTGACAGTGGTATATGCTTTGACAGTGATGCTCCTTGGGTTTATGCATACCCGTTGCCTACGGCTTGATGCTCATGTCACGGTTGATTACCCTATGCATATGTTGAGCTTGAGTGCTCATTGAAGCTCTACCTTGGAGGCATTTTGGATTATTTGGAGTTGTCTTGGATGTTACTTGGCTTGTCAGAGTTTGGATTGGGATGTACTTGATGTCTTACATGCTTATGGATGCTACATACAGATGCTCTACCGCCTACATGTTCGGGATGTACTATTGATGTATTGTCTTGGACTTATGTCATTGCCACTATGTCTTGCCTTGGTTTGAGCTCTTGAGCTTGTACATACGGCTTTTGTGCCAATGGGAGCATTCTTGAATGCTTATCAGACATTGAGCAGGTGGTGCCTTTATGTATTGAGCAGTTACATGCTATTGAGCAGTTACAGACACTTGAGACTTTGGGATTTCTTACCATTTGGGATTGATACATTATATGTCTTGGTTCACTGTATGCTTAGGAGCTGAGTCTCAGATTTAGATCCGTATCTTTGTGAGTTGACACCTACTTGTGTCCAATTTTGATAGTGGCAAGAACACTTTGCCCCGTTGACTGGGGGGTGTGCCTACTCACTGGCAGATGTTTGTAGGACATACTTGGATGTTGGATTCATGATTATCGACCATCATATGCTTATGTTATGCCCTCATGTTGCCGTCTTTGGTCTTGGTAGTATCTGATTGCCTTGGGATCCGATTTTGGCACTGTTAGCTCTCATTTACTAATATCTGTAATTTATTACAGCAAGCATATATGTATGGATTGACATGGATTTTTCATGTTGAAACATTCTAAAATGATGTACTTTCACTAGTACTTGGTGGACAACAGCTTTGATTCCACTTTTCTCGCCATTTTCTCTCGATTTTGGTGATTTTTTGGTCATTTTCTGTAGTAAACAACAAGCAGTTTTGAACTGTCTACAGTCTTCCAGTGTGCATTATGGCGAGTTCGTCCACTGATCATGCTATCTTCAATATTACTAAGCTTGATGGTATGAATTACTCTTATTGGAAGAGCCAGATTTGGCAGGTGTTAGTGCAGAAATTGCAAATCAAACCATTGAGGTTGAGCGGGCATCTGCATGTAACTATGCCAGATGAGGAATGGCTTGAGCTTGATGAGTTATGCAAGTCCACTATTGTATTGTCTCTCACGGAACAAGTTTATTACAATGTCTTTGAGGAAGAACAGAGTGCATGGCAGTTGTGGGATAAAATCAAGAATCTCTATGATAAGAAAAGTCCAACGAGCCAAATGTATTAGCTGAAGCAGCTTATGGATCTGCGCATGAAGGAGAATGTGACTATGTCTGCTCACTTGAGCCAATTCCATGCTATACTCAAGAACTTGACTTCGCAGGACATCACTTTTGCAGAGGATGTCACTCCTCTTTTCTTGCTTGGTACTCTTAAATGAGTCATGGGATGTATTTCGCACTGCATTATGTGCCTCTATTGCTACCTTGAAATTATCTGATGTTGAGAGTGCTGTTCTACAAGAAGAGGTTAACCGTAAGGATTTGGATGCCTCTCGTGTGTTGCATGCTATGATAGTTAGAGGCAGGAATGATGGATATGGAAAGCATGGCAGTGACAGTGGTCGTGGATGGGATTCTCAGAAATCTTGGTTCAAGTCTCGTGGGAAGTCACGTAGCAAATCCCGTGGCAGGAAAGCAGATGTTACTTGTCATCATTGTGGGAAAGAGGGCCATATTAGGCCACAATGCCATGAAATGCGCAATGAAAGGCGCAAAGATAAGGGGAAAGACAAAGTGTAGGATAAGTCTTCTGATCGCGCAGCATAGTGCCTGCAAAGTCCAGTGTTAAAATTGAAGAGATCAATGTTATGCAGCCTGAGGATGTTGATGATGATGATTATATCCTTGTAGCTTCTTCTAGTGCTTCGTAGATGACAGAGATACACTCTATGTATGCACAGTGTTGGCTCTTGGACTCAGGTGTGTCCTTTCATGTGACACCTTGCCGAGAGTGGTTTCATTCATACCGTACTATTTCGGGTTCTGTGTGCTTGGGTGATGACAGCTCTCTTGATATTGTGGGCATTGGTGATGTTAGGCTGCAGTTTCCTTTTGGCAGCAGTTTTGTTATGCAGGATGTACGTCATGTACCTGCTTTGACACACAGTCTCCTGCCAGCTGGATAGCTTGATGATGCAGGATATCATGTATGTTTTGGAGACTCTGCATGAAAGATCACTTGTGGTAGACTTGTGATTGCGAGAGGTACCAAGGTTGGCAGCCTCTATCCCTTGATTGTATTAGCTTCTTCCCTTGATTATGTTTTGTCTGTGGGTTCTATCCCACATGTATCTCTTTGGCATGTCCATTTGGGCCATATGTCTTTGAAGGGAATGAAAATGTTTTTTGGTTTGCAATACTTATCGCCCCTTGATTATGCATGTTTTGATTCATGTGAGCATTGTCTTTATGGCAAGCAGACTAGATCAACACATAAAAAGTCTAGTAGGCCACGCATGAGTGAGCCCTTGGCATTGGTACATTCGGATGTCTATGGGCCCATGTCTTGTCAGTCTATGGGTGGTGCAAAGTATTTTGTTACGTTCATAGATGATTTTTCACGGAAAGTTTGGGCTTATCCCATTAAGCTAAAATCTGATGTCTTGGCTGTGTTTCAGAGATGGCTTGCATTGATTGAAAACCAGTCTGGGTATAGGCTAAAATGCCTAAGGACAAATAATGGGGGTGAGTATGTCTCACGTACTTTTGAGTAGTTATGTGATGAGAGGGGTATTACGCGCTAGTTGACTGCCCCCTACACCCCCCCTAGAATGGTTTGGCTGAGCGGATGAATAGAACCATCTAGGAGCGTGTACGTAGTATGCTTAGCCATGCAAGCCTACCACAAAGCTTTTGGGCTGAGGCAGTTAGTACAACAATGCATGTCATGAATAGATCACCTTCTAGTGGTTTGGATTTCTAGGTTGTAGAGGAGGTATGGACTGGAAAACCTCCCTCTTATGTGCATCTCTGTGTCTTTGGATGTGAGGCATTTTGCCATGTGCCCAGGGACAAGAGAAGTAAGCTGGATCCTAAGAGTGTCAAATGCATTTTCCTTGGTTATCGGGATGCAGGCGAGATGGTTACCGCCTCTGGGATCCGCAGGCGCGAAAAGTCATCCGCAGTCATGATGTCGTCTTCCATGAAGACAAGATGCATCGGCAACCTGAGAGAGTTGTTGAGATCCGCAGGGTCATATTTTAGGAGGAGTCGAGAGCTCCCACACAGCCAGTTGGACAGCCTACAGCTGCAGCAGATGCTCATGGTCAGAGTGTTGGACAGGCAGTTGGGTAGGCAGCAGAGCCTGTCGTGAGACAGTCTACCAGAGACAGACGTCCACCTGATAGATTTTAGCCCTCGATGCATTATGTCTTGGTTACAGATGCAGGAGAGCCTTTCACTTATAATGAGGCTATGCGTAGGGGTGACAGTCACTCCTGGGAGAGGGCTATGCAGTTTGAGATAGACTCCTTGCATAAGAATGACACTTGGGATTTGGTTTCCTTGCCTACGGGCAAGAAAGCTTTGCCATGCAAGTGGGTGTACAAGCTGAAAAGTACCCCTGGACACCCCAAGCCGGCATACAAGGCTAGATTGGTAGCAAAGGGTTTTAAGCAGGAGCATGGTGTGGACTTTGATGAGGTCTTTTCTCCTGTGGTTAAGATGACAACCCTGCGCTTAGTCTTGGCTTTGGTTGCTCAGCTTGACCTAGATTTATACCAGATGGATGTCAAGATGGCTTTCTTACATGGGGACTTGCATGATGAGATTTATATGGAGTAGCCTAAGGGCTTTGCAGAACCTGGTAGGGAGCACCTAGTGTGCAAATTGAAGAAAAGTCTTTATGGCTTGAAACAGGCACCTAGGGAGTGGTATTATCATAAGTTTGATGCCTTTATGCAGTCACAGGGCTATAGCAGGAGTGCATGGATTCGTGTCTTTACACGAAGAAAGCCCGTGATGGTTCTTTATTGATTTTGGTACTCTATGTGATAGTAGGGAAAGCTCATGATGAGCTAGATGCTCTTAAGGCTCAGCTCAAGAAGATCTTTGAGATGAAAGATCTGGGATATGCCGCTCACATACTTGGTATGCGCATTAGACGCAATAGGTATCAGGGACTCCTCTACTTGTCATAGAGGGAGTACATTCATAAAGTCCTTGAACGCTTCCGCATGCAGGACGTAAAGCCTATTGGCTATCCATTGCCTTCTTATGTGAAGGTATCACAGGCTGATTGTCCACAGACAGATGAGCAGAGGGCCGAGATGGCCAAGATTCCCTATGCATCTGCAGTGGGTAGTCTTATCTATGCCATGATAGCCACTCATCCAGATATTGCCTTTGCAGTTGGTGTTGTGGCACGCTATATGGCTACACCTGGCAAAAAGCATTGGGATGTCATGAAGGGTATCATGAGGTACCTGAAGGGCACTGCAGATATGTACATGCATATGCTATGGCAGCCAGGATATAGGAGTCGTGGGATACATTGACTCTGATTATGCAGGACATGCAGATAGTAGGAAGTCCACTTCCGGCTATGTATTCACATATGCTGGAGGTGCTGTTTCTTGGATGTCCAAGGTGCAGAAATGCATGGACCTTTCTACTACAGAGGTCGAGTATGTTGCAGCCACTGAGGCTTGCAAGGAGGCCATTTGGTTGGGTCGTTTGGTTGCTGACCTTGGTATTGATGCTATCCCTACACTGCATTCAGATTCTATGAGTGCTATTCAGTTAGCCAAGAATCCGGTCTTCCATACGAAGATGAAACACATTGAGGTGAGGTATCACTTCATACGTGGGGTTTTTGAGGACAAGTCTGTTGATCTTGTCAAGATCTTGACTGACCAAAATCCTATAGATCTGCTCACGAAAAGCCTCTCTACATAGCGCATTTCCTTCCTTAGGAGGTTGATGGGCGTGGGATGAGATGACATCTTTCCTCATCCTGTTGTACATGTGTACATGTTGTATTGTCTTTTTTCTTTTTTTTTTCACTCCTCACTAGGGCATATTCGCCTTTAAGTGGGAGGTTGTTGGGAGTAAAGGCGCCTCCGCCTAGCTGCCCGTGTAGTACTACACTGACAGTCACCGCCACTGCACACTGCAGGTGGCGGGCGCCCGTCACCTTCACTTTATTCTTTATTCTTTTAGTGACAGTTTGAATAAAGGAAGGCCCGATCACACATTGTGATTGCTGGAGTTCCCATTTCTTATCTCTCTCTTTCTTGCTCTTGCTCTCCCGCCATAGCTCTCGAGTCCAAGCTTCGATCCTTCTCTCCCTTTCATTAATAACCTTGAATTGTACTTTACTCTTTATCTTAGAAGTAAAGAAGCCAAGATTTATTTTGCAGCTCTTCATCTTGAAGGTTACACCCATACTTAGTGGTGTTACATGCACAAGATTGTTGGGTAAAACTTTCTCACTTGTTGCCAAGGAGTTTAAGCAAGCAATGATTAATGTTTTCGCTTTCGCTTTGGAAAAAGAAAGGCTCCAAAGAAGATGGTATGCATGCACTCAAAGAGGAATGTCTGTTAGAGATTACTCCAACATCTACTTAAATCTCTCCATGTATGTTGAAGGCATTTCAGATTTTGCTAGGTTGAATAAATACATTTTTGGTATTGACCCTACCCTATCATCGGAGGTAGGATCTCAATAACCAAAAACTTTATATGGGGCCATACAATTGGCTGAAAGATATTCTTTGAAGTACAAGAGAGATGCAAAAAATTTTCATCAAAGGAATATGGACACACAATTGGTTGAAAAATATTCCTTGAAGTACAAGAGAGATGCAAAAAATTTTCAACAAAGGAATATCGACAATAAATTTTCCAACCAACCAACGAAGTATGGGCAAGTTTTCAGTCAATCAAGAGACACAATAAAGCAAGAAAACAGGGGTTATAATAGTCAAAATAGTTATAATACCAAAGTACCAATTTTTTTCACAGTTTATGCCTCTAAATAGGGTGGAAATTATACATTGAAATAGGGACAAAATTTTAAAAATGTAGCTGAGATAATAAGTAATTTTTCTAGAGATAAAAATGCTCCTAAACTATCCCAAAACTATTCTAACAGCAAGTTCCTTCCTCACGACAAGCTTAGAGAAATGCATGTCAAAGGATTATGTTTCAAATGTGGGGAGAAGTGGTCAAAAAATCATAAATTGAAGTGCAAAGCCAAGAATTCAACAATCAATATGGTGATCACTCAAGATGTTTAAGTTGAAGAAGAAGAGGAATATGAGGAAAATACTACATGTTGATGCTTACCCAATGGACAATGAAGTTCATGAAGAAGAGGATGCCACTAATGAAGGATTCTATGATCCCATGGAAAGATTTCCATTTGATCCAGATGGCACTCATGATCCTCATGCTTTAGTGCGTACTATTTCACATGATGCATGGACCGGATGCAAAGGCGAATGTACAATTAGACTCAAATGTATCATTAATGGCAAGGTTGCACATATTTTAGTGGATATGGGCAGCATTCATAGCTTCCTTAACACTAAATCTTTGAACAGGCTGAAGTTGCTACCCATTGACATAGATTCCTCCTTGCGGATACAAGTTGTCAATGGTGCATATGAGTCTAGTAAAGAAGTGTGTCCATGTACTTCACTTGAACTATCACCTTCTTGCACAATATAAGTGGACTTGATTACTTTGGATATGGGACCTATTGACATTGTTGTTGGATGTAATTGGTTGAAGACACTTGGTAAATTTACTTTAGACTTGGAACAAATGCAAATGGAATTTAATTGGCAAGAACAACACATAGAATTGAAAGGCATAAACCACAAACATATAGAACTCATCTCCATGAAGAAATTGCAAAAAGAAATCAACGTCATGCATCTTCACTCTTTTGATTGCGAAAGTAGATGAAGAGCAATCATCAAATTAGTCATCTTCTTCTACAAAGAAAAGGGATCCAAGATTGGAAGAGCTATTAAAGGAATACAAGGATTTATTTCAGTCACCATCATCTTTACCTCCAAAGTGAGAGGTTGACCATCCTATTGATTTGTTGCTCAATACAAAGCCCATCAACAAACCTCCCTATCACTTGTCCAAGTTTGAGAGGGACAAAGTGGAGTAACAAGTTAAAGAATTGTTGCAAATGGGTTTAATTAAGCAAAGTCAATCACTGTTTGCCTCTCTCGTGCTCTTAGTTAAGAAAAATGATTGACCATTTCACATGTGCATTGCACTACAAGATACAGGCCTTATACTGACGTTCAAAGCGATGAAAATGTTTATAAAGAAATTTGCCCCCGTCATCGTAAAAAACGTTATTATTGGCGACACCATAGAATAGTTGGTATTAGCATTGTTATCAGCGTCGCTATTTGCATCGGTATTTGCGACGCTGATACCGATGTAAATAGTGATGCTGATAACGACGCTTTGCGATGCATTTTGTGACGCTGATAGCGATGTGTGCAGTAAATTTGCGATGCTAATAGCGACGGTAATAGAATTTTTTTTTTCTACTACATAGAAAATGTCTACTCAGATCACGTGACCAAAAAAGAAGAGTATGTGAGCTCCAGGGGTCCAAGGGTGAGCTATAGATCCTCGCCATCCAAAACCTCATCCCACTACAAAGGAGCATCAAACGGACTTTGCAAAAAGAGAAACAACTACACATCAATCTGCCATATAATAATGCATTTTAATTAAACTTAGTAACTATGGACAAGAAAGATGAGTGACTTATAGGGCGGCCGCGTCCATACAATCAGTCGATCAATGCAGTGAGACCGTGTCTCTCTGCATATCGAGTCTCTAGGCCGTTGGGATCACGTTTGTAATGGAGTGCTGCAAAGAAAAACAAAATGCAACTATTAGAAACAGGATTGTCAGTACAAAGGATATTACAAAAAATTAAGCAAGAAAAACAAAAGAAAAACTTACAAAGTCCTCCAGATATGTCCTGTGGCTGCCACTCCCAAGATGATGGACCACTCCGGCCTCTAGTCATTCCCTTGCCACCTCACGCTGCTATCTCCAATGTCCTGGAGAATCTGTAGCCTCCTCCCTAAGTCGGCGCCAATTGTTTGTGTCTAGCCGCTCGGGCTTTGAAGCCCTACTCTTGAGTGCATTGCATATGTCCGATCGTCTGTGTAACATATACGCACACATGCACTCCATCATCCAGCCTGTGGAAAACCTATCTGCTACGGCTGGTACCAGAAACTCCTCATGTAAGGATGCTACTATGTAGTCCTTGCTCCCCTCTGGTATGTTCTTTCAATGATCCAAGACGTTGTGCCCAAAAACTTGTTGGCACAACTCTCTCATGCGAGCCATTATCCTCCTCCCCTCATCATTCATGATGATGGCTCTTGTCTTATCATCTATAAGGTAGGCATACCCCTCTAGGGTATGCCTAAGATGTGTCCTCTCCCACTTGTGACCATGCTCTGGGCGTATCTTGGAGACCCCTATACATCTGGTGTACCTACAGGGGTAGTATCTCTCGAAGTAGTACCCATCGGTGTGCCACCTGCTGCGGATGACTGAGCAAAAGCTGGAGTGACTGGAGTAGACGTCTCCACAGGTGTGATAAATCCTACGGGTGATGCAACTTCAGTAGAATGACGAGATGGAGACATTGCATCCGTACCTCCACAATAACCACCTGAGCTATGCTCTCTCGAACCACCACGAGAGTGAGAAGTAGCACCTGTATCCCAAGCCGACCACGGGCTCACTGCATCCAGGTCTCCACAGCATCCCCCTAAACCACTCCCTTCGTTTGGCCCAAGTTTGGAGTGTTGACCTTGTCTGCTAGAAATTGAAGCATCAGAGTGCACTGAAGTAGATCTAATAGAATGGCCTGACGGTGTTCGAGACAGCTCCTGGTCCGCCATATCTCTAAATATCGCCATCTAATTTGGAAACATACGTGTGAAGATCTCCTGTAGCTCCTCATCGCTCATCCCTTGACTCATCGTGATAATCTAAATATCCACAAAAGTCATCTGCATAGACAAAAATTGATGTTAGCATAATCGATATAAATCATACAAAGTATGGTAATATAAATCTTAAAAAAATGATTTTACTTAAAATACATATCTTATGTACCCTTATAAGCGATTCGTCAACGAATTGAGTAGGTGGATGCTCCAAGTATGAAGTACCCTATGGTCCCATGTCAATCTCCTGACACAACTCTGCATACACTGGAAGGTTGATAGACATGTCACCATAAAAGGATGAGTCCACCTCATTCTCAAAGAATTCTTAGACTCTTGTATTTTCATCATTGTTACCCAATGCTAGCTCCTATACATGCTTCAAGCTTTCGCCTCCACCCCTTGCAATATTGACCTCTCTATTTGCATACTGTCCTTATCTATGCTCGGAACATCACTTTGATCATATACTCTCGCACTTTGGGGAGTTGAAGGTATAACGTACCACCATCGAGGTTGTTGGGGGTTTGGATAGAAAATTGCCTATTCACAATCACGTACAAGAGAGATTTAACTATTGTGACATGTACCATGTCGTAATACAATTAAAAAACACATGAGTTTATGCACCTATTCACAATGGGCCGGCAACACAAACGCGCCGTGCAAATCCGTCTATTTTTTTTCGGAATCTATTTCGAGAAATCCAAATGGACCTCGTCGAACTGTTGCTCCAGCTCTTTCAAGTACCACTTTGAACCATTGTACATCGAATAGGATCATGGAGAAGCTACGGTAATCCACCGTGATAATACCTTACAAGTTTCCAAAATACTCCATCTCATCTATAACCGTGTTTGGATCCATTGCTCGTCGTCGTCTCTCTTGCTTGAACCTTGCCATGATACCACAATCTGTTGTGGAGCACATTTTATCAATATGCTCCATGCAGAAATGCCATCCATGCGATCACACCATATTATATATTTTTATTGTTCATTGAAACACTCAATTAGTTGTCACATATAAAATATAGATATGACAAACCCTAAACACGTCATCACCTTTGGACTACATCCCCTCGAGAATTCCCACTCCTTGGTTGAGATCTCTGCCTCTTCACGAGACGTTGCGGTCAAAGCTCCATGCAACCATCGCGTTGACATAAACCACGACATCTCCTCCATGCCCTCAGGATATCGAATCGGTCGGTGGCACATACTATGTCAAAATTCAGATCCCGCTTTCTCGTGATCTTTCCTAGCTTGCTAGTACCTAGTGAGCCACGCCTCCATAGAGGCATGGTGCAACAGACAAAAGCGATTCACTTTCTCCTCCATTGCAGCATCCATTATTTTTTCTATCCCATTTTTAACCACCACATCTCCGGTCAGTCTATCATCGTCCTTCATCGACCATAGCATACTGTTGTCTGAATCCACCGTTGGTAGCCATTGTGAAAATATGCACTAACGCTTAGACACCAACCAATCTTTAGTCATGCTACCTTCTAACCGAGCTCGTTGTCGCACAAAGCCTTTGAGGGTTTTCATGAAGCACTCCAAGAAGAACATCCATCGTGTATGGACAGGTCCAACAATCTCCACTTCATCTACAAGATGCACAAGAAGGTGGATTTGTATTGTGAGCATACTGGTAGGCATGTATTTCTCAAAGAGACAGACCATCTCCATTGCTCCCCGCCTTGCAGATTCAATAGAGGACGTCTTAATCTCCTTCTGTGAGATCCATTGCACTAAAGTTGACAACCTGTAAATCGCCTCGCGTATTTCTGGAGTAAGGCATCCTGTGATTACGATCGATAGTACAAACTGCTATAAACGAGGAAGCATTATGAACAACGACTACACTCTAAATAGCAAAATACGTAGGCCACTTACAATCCATTCGTAGTACAAACATGACATATCTTATGCCAATCATGGGATTTTAGTCGTGATAATTGGTTATCTTTAGAAAACACGGACCTAAGAGAATGCATCATACCCATCAGAGTGCGAATAGACTTGACTATTTGCTTCACAATGTGCTCTTCTTTAGTGGACAAAACCCAAGGAGTGTGAGGTAGCTGCAAGCGACCATTAGCACTGGACTACGGCCAAGCGCCTCCATCTTGCCTACCTCCTTCAAATCCATTCGTGCCCCTATAGTGTCTCTCTTTCCTATGATGTGGTCCCATAGTAAGCTACCCACGTTCTTGAAAATATGCATGGGATCCCAAGTGGTTGATCTGTAAGTGGGTCCAATATGGCAACTCATAGAAAACCGAGAACCATCGCATTTCATTTGGATGTGAGTCCGTGTGGACCATTTTCAGCTCGTACCAACTTTGGGCATTCATACGTGTTGGAGATCATCCAAGAAAACCTTCCCTGAGTTCATGACCCTCTAGCAAGAAAGCGGTGTGTCCTTGAATACCATCTTCTTCATGGTTCGTGACCTTCGGGAGTCTAGTTGTAGCCCACACAATGGACATGCATGATAACCTGAGGTAACCAGACCTGTCCCAACACCTTTATCCAGTGAATACAAACTTGAACGAGCTATGATAGATATTACCAACGAGAACAGAAGCCTACTTACCTCAGCACTCTATGAATCCTGGAAAGTCATGCATGGTCCACATGAGAATGACTCGAATATTGGCGGTGTCGTGTTGCTGCGCATCCAAGTCGTATACGCCTCCATTTCTTTTGTTGTGCATTTGTGTTAATCTCCGCGTGTGATTCATTGTTTGTGTGATGCATTTTAATAATCCGCATCCAATGTATATATTCCCTTGCGCATGATTTTGTTTGGACGCATGATGTGCGTGTATTAGAAAAATATGAAAAACTGATGCCAAAGGATCTTTGTCCTGCTGCTTTGAATAACAGCCAAGGCACTGCCCTCTAGCTTGCTTACAGGCTCATTCACCATTGCTCCTTTCTCACTGAAATCCTCATGAGAGATTGATAGTATATAAACTATCAGAGGCAAATATAAACTGTTAGAGGCCGTCACAGTGGCTGAACAGGTTGCGAGGAGGATGAATTCCGTCAATAGGACTGAAATGCTGATTGCAAAGAGATGTCAGACATCAGATGTTGTGGAAAATCACTACGTCAGAAGCAAGGAGATGAACAGAGGGTAATATGTAGCAATTGATCTTTTGGTTATCTGACAAGAATGTATGGGGTCGAAAACCGTGAAAGCTTTATGCAGAACATGAACCAAAATGAATGCCCTTATTACGAGATTAAGTGGATGATGATGCTGTGTCTATTCTGGGAGAAAAGGGGATATTTTTTTTGAAAAAGCTTGATATAGTGAAAGGAGGGAAATAGACGGAAAAAAGCAGAACAGAGTGGGACGCAGAATGACGAAAAGGAAGGGGGGGAGTAATGCTAATTGGGGGGGGGAAAGAATTCGAATTGACGGGGAGAGAGAGAGAGGCCCAACACGTACTGAGATCCACCCTTACAATCCTCCCCTTCCACCATGTCTTACGCTTACCTCTTCAAATACATTATCATCGGAGACACAGGGTGGGAAGTCTTGCCTCCTTTTGCAGTTCACAGATAAGCGTTTCCAGCCCGTCCATGATCTTATCATCGGTGTCGAATTTGGTGCTCGCATGATTACCATAGACAACAAGCCTGTCAAGCTTCAAATTTGGGATACAGCGGGGCAAGAATCGTTCCGATCTATCACAAGGTCGTATTATCGTGGAGCTGCTGGTGCTTTACTGGTGTATGATATTACAAGGCGGGAAACATTCAACCATTTGTCAAGTTGGTTAGAGGATGCTCGTAATCATGCTAATTCGAACATGACCATCATACTAATTGGCAACAAGTGTGATCTTGATCATAGGCGAGCAGTGAGCACTGAAGAAGGTGAACAATTTGCAAAGGAGAATGGATTGATATTTATGGAGACATCAGCCAAGACTGCTCAAAATGTTGAAGAGACACAAACAGAAGTCAACCGGGTCTCTCGTGTTTGAATTTGTGATTTTGCAGACAATATCACATCTACTCGGAAGTGCATTGGCGATTGCATCCGGTGTCGCCTGTGGTGCAGAACAACAGGCATATGATAAAAGCATCTCCCAGCGCAGGAGCCTTCAAGAAAAGAAGAGAAGTATTGACGCAGAACAACAGGCATATGCCACAAGCATCTCGCAGGACAGCTGCCTTGAAGAAGATTTCCCTCTTAGAAAAGAGCAGCCTCGCAGTGTTCCAATCTTTTCAGTAGATTGCTGTTGCTACAAGTATTTGGAAGCACCTGAGTCTTCTTGAAAAGTAGTATGGCCATGCGGACAGATGCTGCAACGGAGAGCAGCTTGCATGCAGGGCCAGCCTGCTCAGTTGGTGGAGTGATATGTGGACAGCTATGCCAGCAAGCAGTTGTGAACAATGCCTCGTCTGTACCAGACCCTACTCAGTGCCTTGAGTATTTGGCTCTTTCCCAGCAAGCTAAGATGATGTCCTAATGAGTAGTTACAATTCCCATTCTCACTGTTCTTCAACTCCTATGTGTGAAGTTACAGTGGACAGAACTACAATTGGTGGAGTTTTGAGGGACTTAACACAGCACATCTGGTTACAGGGCAGATTCATACATGGATGCATATGTACATGTGATATGCATCGTTTGGATAGACATGCAGTTGAGTCATAGACAGCCAGAATAATGAGCAGTGGGAGCAGGGAGTGGATGGCTGCATGGCCACAGCACAAGGCTTGAAAGACCAGCAGAGTAGCAACATGTCTGTGGCTTAAGTGAAGTGCCCGCCTATATTCTCTCAGAAATGAATACTCCACCTTTTTATGAAGACAATTTAATACCCTGCTTTGGCTTTGGAGATACAATCAGATTGTTCCTCATTTGTGCTTGACTGAGCATACTTCTTTTGATGCCTACTAGACTCCTACTTTGTATGGAATCCTGTAAATTTGTTCACATGAATTGTTATCCAGCTGAATTTATCAAGTGCCAATGGAAAAACTGAACTCAAGCATCTGAACGTAAAATTGAATATGTTCAAATTTTTCTGAACATAAACTTCATGTAACTCACTTGACAAGGAATATAGTGATCTTTGGCATCAAAAATTCAATTTTCTTCTTGTTAGTCTATTCCATTGCTGTATCTTGAACCCCGTGTTCTGCAGCCCTTGCGCGATCTCTTTGACATTTCTGGTGAACTCGACGTGAAAGTGCTGCGTCATCAGCAAGATGGGAGACTCGCAAGAAGAGATGACAGATGATAATGTTATGAAGAACCTGTTTCAGTCATTTACCATGTATATGCAGCAGCAAGTTCATGCAAAACGAGACAGCGATGCTATGGATGCTTTGAAAGCTGTCCAACAGGAGATGAAGCAGTTTAATGGCCAGCAAGTGTCAACTTACCTGCATTTGTATGAAGAAAATATGAAGTTTTTTGGGGTTTCTCAAGATGTTTGGAGCCGCTACTTCTTGCGGATCGTGGTGCGCGCTCTTGAAGGTCGAATTGCAGAAATTCAAGAGGCACATGCAGGTTGGGCTGAATTTAAAAAGGCATTAAAAGATGAATATTTCCTGGAGGATACAGGTCTTATGAATCGCATGAATTTTTTAGCATGGGTTTCTATGCCTAATAAGGGACTTTCTGTTACCGCTCTTCTGCGAGAGTTTGAAAGCCGTTATGATCAGTTGGATGGGACTGAACAGCAAGCTTTGGAGATGCAGAAAGTGGAGTTATTTTTGCAAGCTGCAGATGCTGATTTACAGGAAAAGTTGGATGATCTTTTGGAAGATCAAGCTATTGATTCAAGTTTAAAGACTGAGTGGAGACATGTCATTGATGCTGTGAATGCTCTTGTCAAGAAGCAGCGTAGGAGAGTCAGATTGCATCGAAACACAGGATCAGTTCCTGAAAAATCCTTGGAGACTTCTTCTTCTACCCCTGCTGCTTCTTTGCCTAAGTCTATTCCTCCTGTTATGAATCCACCAGTTCCTGCTGCTCCAGTGCCCTTATCTGTAGATGATGTTATTAAAGGCTTGGCGGATTTGACAATTGAAGCAGTCAAAGCTGAAGTTGGTAAGTTAAAGGAGCAACTTATGTCAGTACCTGCTGTAGCGCCTGCTCCAGTGACTGCTTTTCCAGCTGGTCAAAGAAAAGGGCGACGATGTATTTGGTGTGATAGTACAGAGCACCAACACTGCAGAGATTGTGATGCTTTTCAGGAAGCACGTAAGAAGAATGTAGTGTTCTGGGGACAAGATGGGAAGATATGGCTGACAGAGACTGGCGCTCCTCTTGACATGAACTTTGGTAAGGGAGGTATGAAGAAGCTTGTTGATGATATGGCTGCGCGATCAGCTTATGTGAGTGTTAGAGGAGATGCTTCAGCTTTTGGAGTCCAGCTTGAGCAGAAATCTGATGGAGACTCTGCTTTATGGTCTTCTGCCTTGGAGATAGCGAGAAGAGGGAAAGTTCAAACTTCTACTATGACTTGTGTGGGTTCTAGCATCCGAGGAGAAACAGGATGGGATTCTCCTGTTGACAGGTATTCTATTTTTGCTTATATGGCTAAAACGCAGGGTTTAGATGCCATGGTTGAGGAAAAGAGAAGAAGAGATGAGGAGGGTCCTAGCTCCTCCAAAAAGACTAGAGGGGGTGACTTTGTTTCACCACCTGTTACAGCTCCACCTATGTCAAATTCTCCAGTTCAAACAGATTCAGATCAACCAATGGGAGACAAGCAGAAAGAAAAGAGGCAACCAAGAAAAGAGCCAGGATTCAAGCTCTTGTCAGACCTTGATATGCAAACGGATATGAGTAAGATTTTTCATGAAAGAATTTTGAATAGTGAAGTCACTTTTACTATTGAAGAGGCTCTTGGGATTGCTAGAAGAGAAATACAGGATCAGATGCAGGATCTTTTGCGGAGGAAACGACATGCGATGGAAGGACCTGCTTTACAGGGATTGTGGCATGGAGCTCTTGGGGAAGAGCATGATGATGCAGTGATGGTTGAAAATGCTTCTGTTAATCCGCAATTGGAGAAAATAGTGCAGCCTATGCAGTATGAAGATGATGAGACCCCTATTCTCATTCCTCGCAGCCATTTTTCACGAAGTCATTGGGCTAGAGCAACCACTGAGACAGTGGTAAGGATTGGAGAGAAACAAATTCCCTTGATTGCTTTAGTTGATCATGGTTCTGAAATTAATCTTATTGCTCGAGGTGTTTATGAGAGTGGCAAGTGGCCTATGGATGCAGAGCATGGCTGGCGCATGAGAGCCGCCAACAATACTTCTGGTGATATGTATGCTGCTTGTCCGAGTATCAGAATTTCTATTGGTAATGTTGAAGAGGATTATCATTGCTTTGTTCAGGATTCATGCTCTTATCCGATTATTCTTGGACAGCCTTTCATTACAGAAGCAAGAATGGAAACAAAAGTAATGGATGACGGATCAGCTTATGCGCGGATACGCAGTAAAGATGGTATGCGAGCTGTTCAGTTTATGACTGTTGGGGTAAATCATCCGAGAAACAGGGACTCCTTGCGTGAGGCACCACTACCTGCGAAGGAGTTGGATTTTCATTAGGTACCGCTGTCTTGCGAGACGCCAGTGGTACGGAGCGGAGAAAAGAGGAGATCTCGCCTCCTGGCAGCCAGTCTTTCTCCAATAACTTTGTTGGGTTTACTTCAGATAGTTCAGTGAGTTATCAGAAAATTTCAGATTTGCCTAGAGCTGTCAGGCAGTACATTGGTCGTAAGGAGAAAGAGTTGAAGAATGCAGGTATCTTGCAAGCAGAAGAGCATGTGGATGGATTGTATGAAGGGATGTCTTATGCAGATACATTGTTTGAGATGAGAGCAATGCTGAAAACTGATGTATGCAAAGGTTCAAAGATCATACCTGTGCAAACCTTGGATATGTTTCAGGAAATTTCTGGTTTTATGCTGCAAACAGAGTTAGAGGCTGAGAAAACTCTGCAAACTGAATTTATGGCTGATCTTGATCAGCTAATAGAATTGCAGAGGGCTGAATTCATTCAGCCAACAGAGTTGAATGCAGAAAAATTTCTGCATACAGAGTTTCAGGATGCGTCTATGCAGTCCATTGAGCCGAGGGCTGAATTCATTCAGCTAACAGAGTTGAATGCAGAAAAATTTTTGCATACAGAGTTTCAGGATGCGTCTATGCAGTCCATTGAGCCGAGGGCTGAATTCATTTAGCCAACAGAGTTGAATGCAGAAAAATTTCTGCATACAGAGTTTCAGACTGCACCCATGCAGTCCATAGAGCTAAAGGCTGAAATTTTTCAGCCAACAGAGTTGAAAGATGCTGAAAATTTGGAGAAATTGCAGCAAAGAAAAGAGTGCTTGAATGATGCCAAGGTTGACACAAAATATAAAACAGTTGATAAGAAGGTTAAGCCGGTTGCAGGCCCGCTTCCTTCTGATAGTGATGAGCAGATTGAAAAAGCTATGAAGCAGCCTATGTTGAGGGATCCTGCAAATATTGGACATAAGTTTACAGCTGAAACTCTTGCAGAATTGAAGATTGGAAATGATGATTTTTTGCTTCCAGTGGAAAAAGAATGTTTTAGAGAGATGCTTGGACGTCATGGTAAGGCATTTGCTTTCTTTTCACATGAAATTGGCTGCATTAGTCCCGAATTGGTTGCACCCATGGTCATCTTCACTGTTCCTCATGTACCATGGAATATACGTCCTATACCTGTGCCTAAAGCACACTTGCCAAAGCTGATAGAGTTGCTGAATGAGAAGATTAAAATGGGGATTTTGGAACCCTCTTCTGCACCCTATTCTAACAGGTGGTTTACTGTACCAAAGAAGAATGGTACTTTGAGATTTATTCAGGATATGCAGCCCGTGAACAAAGTGACAATCAGGAATGTGGGAACAGGTCCAGTTGTGGATGAATTTGCTGAGGCTTTTGCAGGACGAGCCATCTATTCACTAGGTGACTTGTATTCAGGTTATGATCAGTTTCAGCTTGCCTTGGAAAGCAGGGATATTACTACTATGCGGACACCTATTGGTCTTGTGAGGATGTGTACCTTGCCTCAAGGTGCTACAAACTCAGTTGCTCATATGATGAATGCTATGCATAGAGTTCTTCGAGACTATATTCCGCAGTATACCATGCCATTTCTAGATGATGTGCCTATTAAGGGTTGTGCAGAAGAAGAAAAGAATGAAAGTCTTGATTTGCGTGGATGTAGACAGTTTGTGGCTGATCACTTGAATGCTTGTGAGCAAATATTGACATGATTAGAGGAGGTAAATTTGACACTTTCAGGGCTGAAATCTGTCTTTGTTGTTAATGAAGTCATCATAGTTGGGCATATGGTTGGATATTATGGCAGAAAGCCTTCTCCTGCAAAGGTGGATGCCATAAACAGGATTGCAGAGTATTGCTCGACTACTTCAGAGGTGCGGAGATTTGTGGGAGCTTGTGTATTTTACATGATTTGGATTCCTCATTTTGCTCATATTGCAGATGTTCTCTATCAGCTGCTTTGAAAGAGGCAGAAATTTCATTGGGATGAGAAGCATTCAAAAGCCATGCATAAGCTCAAGAAGCTGTTGCAATCAGCTCCTACTCTACGCAAGGCGGATTATCAGTGTGGACGGCCGATCATGTTGACAGTTGATACTAGCCCTATTGGCATAGGTTGGGCTGTGGGACAGGATGATGCTGATGGAAATAGGTATGCAATCCGCTTTGGAGCTAAAGTTCTTAATGAGCGACAAAGGAGATATCCGCAGATTAAAAGAGAATTGTGGGGAGTAGTCACTGCACTGAAGTGTGACAAAGGATATTTTATTGGAGCTTCAGTTGTTGTGGAAACAGATTGTTTGCCTTTGCTTGGCATGATTACTAGTTGCTCGACTCCAGATATAGCGATGCTTCGATGGATTGTCTATATCAAATCATTGAATCCAGAATTTCGACACATAGCAGGGAAAGATAATCCAGTTGCTGACATGCTTTCTAGATCGAGATATGAGGATGAGGAGTCAATGCTTGCAGAAGATGATGAGACAGAGTTTGCTGCTTCTGTCCTTATTCATGATTGTCATGTATCTACTGTTGAAGCCTTTATTGAAGAACTTTATGTTGATGAGTGGCTGCAAATTGGACAGTATCTAAGTTCATTGACTCGAAGAGCTGATTGGACAGATGATGAATTCAAGAAAATCAGAAGGAAGGCTTATGGGTATTTCTTGAAAGATGGGTTTCTTTGGAAGCATCCAAGAAAGAGAGGAGGCTTGCCCTTGAGAGTAGTTTGTGATGTAGCGATGCAGATACAGATTATGCG
Source organism: Lygodium microphyllum (assembly GCF_053477565.2). NCBI lineage: Eukaryota > Viridiplantae > Streptophyta > Polypodiopsida > Schizaeales > Lygodiaceae > Lygodium > Lygodium microphyllum. Next base: position 73,675,358 of record NC_141138.1, on the reverse strand, counting down.
AGAGTTTCATGAGAGCTCATGGGCTGGACATAGAGGTGTGTGGGCTACCTATGAGAAAATCAAAGAAAGATACTGGTGGAAAGGGATGTATAAAGATGTTTCTCATTTTGTGGAAACTTGCAGGGACTGCCAGCTTTACTCTTTAGTGCGACATCGTGATGAGCTGCATCCGACTTATCCACTATGTATGCATTACAAGTGGGTGGTAGACTTGGTTACTTTGCCAGTGGGACTTTGGCAGATGAGACATCTTATCTTGGCTAGGGAGGATCTTACAAACTATGTTGAAGGTAGACCGTTGCGGACGAAGACCACCACTTCAGTATGTAAATTCTTGTTGGAAGAAATATTTTGCAGGTATGGATGTATAGGCAAGATTACAGCTGATCGTGGAGAGCTAGATGCTGATGAAGCTAGAGAATTCTTCTCACAGCTTGGGATTAAATTGGCTCTTACTACTGCCTATAATCCAGAGGGAAATGGCAAAAGTGAAAGAGGACATCCGCCCATAGTTAAAGCATTGGCAAAAGCTTGTAGAGGTCGGATTGGAGATTGGCCGAGATTACTACCTTTTGCATTGTGGGCTGATCGCTCTACACATAGTGTGACTACTGGATACATGCCTGCGGAGTTAATGTATGGGAAAAAACCTGTCATGCCTACTGAAATTTGTGCTCTCACTTGGAGTGTTCTTCCGTGGCATCAGAACTTATCAAGGGAAGAGCTGTTAGCCCTTCGGATTCGTCAACTAGAGAGAAGGACAGAAGATGTGCAGCTAGCTGTTGATCGTTTGAAGGCAGCCCGTCTCAGAAATAAGGACAGGTTTGATTTAAGGCATCGCTTGAGGCCTAGAGCCATAAAAGAAGGAGATTGGGTTCTAGTCTACGACAGTAGTCTAGAAAATCAGCATAGTAGTATGAGAAAAATGGTTCAAAGATGGTTTGGACCGTATGAAGTGAAAAAGGTTTTTGACAATGGTACCTATGAGCTGGCTGAACTAGATGGAACATTATTGAGGGTGCCTATTGCTGGAAAACGAGTCAAGATTTTCAAGAGAAGAGAAGATGAAGAATATGCACTTGAAGCATTGACAGAAGAAGAGCAGGTAGAGGAAAGACAAGCAGAAGAGACAGAAGACATAGATGATGAAGCCGATGGAGAAACATGTCTACTAGAATCAGAAGATGGACTTGACCTGTTTGTGGACTTGAATGATCCTGGATAGTTGGCACATCCGGAGGATGCGCAGGTTTAGAGGGGGTGGATGTCGTGTTGCTGCGCATCCGAGTCGTATACGCCTCCATTTCTTTTGTTGTGCATTTGTGTTAATCTCCGCGTGTGATTCATTGTTTGTGTGATGCATTTTAATAATCCGCATCCAATGTATATATTCCCTTGCGCATGATTTTGTTTGGACGCATGATGTGCGTGTATTAGAAAAATATGAAAAACTGATGCCAAAGGATCTTTGTCCTGCTGCTTTGAATAACAGCCAAGGCACTGCCCTCTAGCTTGCTTACAGGCTCATTCACCATTGCTCCTTTCTCACTGAAATCCTCATGAGAGATTGATAGTATATAAACTATCAGAGGCAAATATAAACTGTCAGAGGCCATCACAGTGGCTGAACAGGTTGCGAGGAGGATGAATTCCGTCAATAGGACTGAAATGCTGATTGCAAAGAGATGTCAGACATCAGATGTTGTGGAAAATCACTACGTCAGAAGCAAGGAGATGAACAGAGGGTAATATGTGAAAGCTTTTACATTGTAAAGTCTTATGGATACATCCATTGCTTGTTATGAATCAAGCTAACAGAAGAAGCAATTGATCTTTTGGTTATCTGACAAGAATGTATGGGGTCGAAAACCGTGAAAGCTTTATGCAGAACATGAACCAAAATGAATGCCCTTATTACGAGATTAAGTGGATGATGATGCTGTGTCTATTCTGGGAGAAAAGGGGATATTTTTTTTGAAAAAGCTTGATATAGTGAAAGGAGGGAAATAGACGGAAAAAAGCAGAACAGAGTGGGACGCAGAATGACGAAAAGGAAGGGGGGGAGTAATGCTAATTGGGGGGGGGAAAGAATTCGAATTGACGGGGAGAGAGAGAGAGGCCCAACACGTACTGAGATCCACCCTTACAATCCTCCCCTTCCACCATGTCTTACGCTTACCTCTTCAAATACATTATCATCGGAGACACAGGGTGGGAAGTCTTGCCTCCTTTTGCAGTTCACAGATAAGCGTTTCCAGCCCGTCCATGATCTTATCATCGGTGTCGAATTTGGTGCTCGCATGATTACCATAGACAACAAGCCTGTCAAGCTTCAAATTTGGGATACAGCGGGGCAAGAATCGTTCCGATCTATCACAAGGTCGTATTATCGTGGAGCTGCTGGTGCTTTACTGGTGTATGATATTACAAGGCGGGAAACATTCAACCATTTGTCAAGTTGGTTAGAGGATGCTCGTAATCATGCTAATTCGAACATGACCATCATACTGATTGGCAACAAGTGTGATCTTGATCATAGGCGAGCAGTGAGCACTGAAGAAGGTGAACAATTTGCAAAGGAGAATGGATTGATATTTATGGAGACATCAACCAAGACTGCTCAAAATGTTGAAGAGACACAAACAGAAGTCAACCGGGTCTCTCGTGTTTGAATCTGTGATTCTGCAGACAATATCACATCTACTCGGAAGTGCATTGCCGATTGCATCCGGTGTCGCCTGTGGTGCAGAACAACAGGCATATGATAAAAGCATCTCCCAGCGCAGCAGCCTTCAAGAAAAGAAGAGAAGTATTGACGCAGAACAACAGGCATATGCCACAAGCATCTCGCAGGACAGCTGCCTTGAAGAAGATTTCCCTCTTAGAAAAGAGCAGCCTCGCAGTGTTCCAATCTTTTCAGTAGATTGCTGTTGCTACAAGTATTTGGAAGCACCTGAGTCTTCTTGAAAAGTAGTATGGCCATGCGGACAGATGCTGCAACGGAGAGCAGCTTGCATGCAGGGCCAGCCTGCTCAGTTGGTGGAGTGATATGTGGACAGCTATGCCAGCAAGCAGTTGTGAACAATGCCTCGTCTGTACCAGACCCTACTCAGTGCCTTGAGTATTTGGCTCTTTCCCAGCAAGCTAAGATGATGTCCTAATGAGTAGTTACAATTCCCATTCTCACTGTTCTTCAACTCCTATGTGTGAAGTTACAGTGGACAGAACTACAATTGGTGGAGTTTTGAGGGACTTAACACAGCACATCTGGTTACAGGGCAGATTCATACATGGATGCATATGTACATGTGATATGAATCGTTTGGATAGACATGCAGTTGAGTCATAGACAGCCAGAATAATGAGCAGTGGGAGCAGGGAGTGGATGGCTGCATGGCCACAGCACAAGGCTTGAAAGACCAGCAGAGTAGCAACATGTCTGTGGCTTAAGTGAAGTGCCCGCCTATATTCTCTCAGAAATGAATACTCCACCTTTTTATGAAGACAATTTAATACCCTGCTTTGGCTTTGGAGATACAATCAGATTGTTCCTCATTTGTGCTTGACTGAGCATACTTCTTTTGATGCCTACTAGACTCCTACTTTGTATGGAATCCTGTAAATTTGTTCACATGAATTGTTATCCAGCTGAATTTATCAAGTGCCAATGGAAAAACTGAACTCAAGCATCTGAACGTAAAATTGAATATGTTCAAATTTTTCTGAACATAAACTTCATGTAACTCACTTGACAAGGAATATAGTGATCTTTGGCATCAAAAATTCAATTTTCTTCTTGTTAGTCTATTCCATTGCTGTATCTTGAACCCCGTGTTCTGCAGCCCTTGCGCGATCTCTTTGACAGCGGACCATCGACTATCGCGCTTTGCTTATATCTTGCACGGTGACCCCCTCCTCCCACAAAATCTTAAGCTCATCGACTAATGGATGAAGATACACATCCATATTTTTGACTTTGTAGTGGTTGGGAATGAGAAAGCTAAGGATGAGATGTCCTTTCTTTGTAGAAAGCCATGGAGGGATATTGTAGTTGACAAGGACTATAGGCCACACACTGTAAGAAGTTGAGCACAGATCGAATGGGTTCACGCCATCCATAGCAAGACCGAGCCAAATATTCCTTGGATCTTTTTATGAAGACAATTTAATACCCTGCTTTGGCTTTGGAGATACAATCAGATTGTTCCTCATTTGTGCTTGACTGAGCATACTTCTTTTGATGCCTACTAGACTCCTACTTTGTATGGAATCCTGTAAATTTGTTCACATGAATTGTTATCCAGCTGAATTTATCAAGTGCCAATGGAAAAACTGAACTCAAGCATCTGAACGTAAAATTGAATATGTTCAAATTTTTCTGAACATAAACTTCATGTAACTCACTTGACAAGGAATATAGTGATCTTTGGCATCAAAAATTCAATTTTCTTCTTGTTAGTCTATTCCAAGCTTTTGTAAAACATGTCGTGCATCATCATGAGACTCAGGCATGGTATTTGCAAGTGGTAATATATGATACTTCAATAACTTGAGAAAAATCATAAAACACCTTGAAAAAGCACAAATATTTTTTATGATAGTGCCGAAAAGAAATCAACAAAGCATACATACAAGGTACTTGAATAACTCGGTCACACTCGCATTGCTCCACCCGTATTTTACTTGCACACTTAGGAGTGCAAGCAGTGTCTTTAGGTGAGATACTCGGCACCCATCATATAATGGTATGGATGCTTCCTCTCTAAGCGGATTAGAAGTCTTGACATCCATGGGCATCAATCCATCGATCATTGCCTCCATCTCAGGCTCCAAGATTGTAGGTAAGTCTGAAAGGCTGCCTGTCTCCTTTGGTATTGACAGTATAGATTGGGTAGTACCTTCCAAGTGGTGGATTGGCTCAGGCATTCCATCCATCGCATGCCCATGAACTCTTCTAACTGGCTGCAAAGGGTGCACTCCTCCTTGGGACGAGACGTCACTTCCCTGGATAGAAAATTTGCTAGCCACACCCAATGTTTTTGTATATGGTATTCAATTAGCTTGCGAATACAATGAATAATTGATATATAATTTTCTTACCATTTGCTTAAAATCTGAGATCGCTTGATCAATAATCTTAGATTGAAACTCGTCGAAGCGCCATAAGTGTTATATAGACAATCGACGTTTTCGTCTAATTGCTAGCTTACATTGAGATCAAGGACATGAGACACGTTGATTAAGATATGCCTTGCGATCTTGAACATCATGACCTTCATCGTTTTCCATTTGGTCTATGTTATGACAAACAATTTGTTCTTGTTATAATTTTTTTTCTTTCATAAATTGTTTGAGAATGGATTTCTTCTCTTGTAACTCAACAAAATTAACGTATGTAAAGTCTCCACCCACCCACAAATTAACGTATGTTGGAGTGTTTTCTGTCTCATGGTATCGTACCGGACCTCACCAGACCTCGCCGCCACCACCACCACCACCACCACCACCACCACCACTACTACTACTACTACTACAACTACAAATAAGAAAAGAAGATGTTAAAGAACAAGATCTTACCCTCTATTTGTTTTTTATCCATTCATTTTCTTCTCTCCTTCCATCTCTCTCTCTTTTTCTCTTTCTTTATTATGTTGTATGTTTATTCTCTCTCTCTCTCTCGTACCTTCTTTCTTTTTCTCTTCCTCTCCCTCTCTCATTTCCTTTAACAAAACATCTCTCTCTCTACTACTACCACTACCACTACATAAGAAAATAAGAAAAAAAAAAAACAACAACAACAAATAAGAAAAGAAGAAGAAACTACTACTGCCTACAACAACAACAACAAACAGGAAAACTAAACAACAATAAACAAGAAAAGAAAAAAAATTACTACAACAACAACAACAACAAAAAACAAGAAAACTACTACTACTACTACTACTACTACTACTATTACAACTATTACTACTACTACTATGACAACTACGACTACCACAACAACAAACCACTACCACTACCACTATAATAAACAAGAAAAGAAGAAACAACAACAACAACAACCAAAAACAAGAAAAGAAGAAAAAACTACCACTACAACAACAACAGCAACAACAACAACAACAACAAACAAGAAAACTAAACAACAATAAACAAGAAAAGAAAAGAAAAACTACTACTACTACTACAACAAACAAGAAAACTACTACTACTACAACGACTACGACTACGACTACGACTACGACTAACACAACAACAACAAACAAGAAAAGCTACCACAACAATAACAAACAAGAAAATAAGAAATTCAACAACAACAATAACAACAACAACTGCCATTGCCACTGCACACTGCCACTGCTACTACGACCACCACAACAAACAAACAAGAAAAAAAGAAAAGAAGAAATAAAACAACAATAACAATATCAACAACCTCTCTCTCCCTCCCTCTCTCTCTCCCTCTCTCCCTCCCTCTCCCTTCCTCTCTTTCTCTCTTTCCCTATTATGTTTAATGTTTTCTCCCTCTCTTTCTCATTCCTTATTTGAAAATTTTTCCAAAGTCACACATACATTTTACAAAACACTTACAAAAGATCTATAGAACAGAACAAAACAGGAACAGAGCAGAGACAGAGGCTCTACAGAAGGTCTACAGAGGGTTACAGAAGGTCATCATAGAACAACAGATCTTCATAACTTATACTAAAACCATTCTAAAATATAAAAAACTATTCAATAAGCTTTCAAAAGACCTCAACCTCCATCAAACATCAATCCATGCTTGATACAGAATAAAATCAGAAGAAAAAAGAAGCTATATAGAAGGCATCAGAACCAATTAGTACCCCAACATAACCTATCAGAACATCACAGAGCCTTATATTTCTACTAAGGATCATCATGAGCTTCCAAAACATAAGCAATATCATCCAAAACACTCTCAAACACTTTCAAAAACAACCATACATCACTCAAAATCCATAAAAAATCAACCATTCAAACATCAAAAACAACAAAAATGAGTCAAAAATTCAGTCTTTTTCCACTCTCAACATATCCCTACACTTAGAAAGGAAGCCTAAGGAAAAGAAGAATGTAATTTCAGTAAAGAGCTCAATTCAATTTTCTTTAGTATCTTCAATAATCACCCAAGCACGACCCCAACTTATCACCTGTATCTAAGAAAGAATGCTTCTAAAGGAAAATATCGTTATGCATTAACACATCTTATAAATAATAGAAAGTCATAACAAATTCGTAAAGGATATAAGAGGTTCCTCAGCTTTGCATCGTAGGCTTGCCATGCACCATCACCATCAGTGTCAATAGTCGAAAAGAGAGCTCTCGAACAAATTATTCAATCAACACGAACTCATCACATGCAAATTAATACATCACAAACACAAAACAACCATCTAAATGGCACCTCCAAAGAATATATCATTAAGAAGCATAGAAGATACATTCAGGGGTATTAGTGAAGATGATCCCTCTTGAAAGCTTGATGATTACGAAAGCAATCCATGGATAAAGACTCATCTACAAAAGATTTTGGAGGATTCTGAAAGAATTGAAGGCAGCACATCCATTCTAGCAAAACAAGGTATTTGCTAGGTAAACAAAGGGCATGAAAATATAGGATATCCAATTGTTGAGAAACAATGTTCACATTGACATTCATACAAAGCTTGGGAATGGCATTTTGATCGTTATGGGAATGCCTATGCATATATGCTAGGTACCAAGCAAAATGGGTTGTCAATCTCACTGAAGGATCTAGAGATTGTGAATATTTTTGGGAAAAATGGAGATACTTTTGGTACGCTTGACTAGCAGTTGTCCAATCTCCTGGAATTAATGGCCAATTAATCTGTGGTCCGTGAGAGAATTAGTCGAGCTCCATCCTCTTCTTCTTGGAATCTACTGATCAAATCCTTCATATCCACTAACCAATTGAGGGGGTTGAGAAATAGAAGTGATAGGAGATGGAAGAGGAATAAGTAAAAGAGGATGAAGAGATGGGTAGGCAAAATCATAAAATGAGGAATAAGCTAAAGAAGGATTAGCTAAAAATTTAGGCAAATCAGTTAGGAAAGGTGTTATTGATAAGCAAGAAAAGTAGAAGGTATATGGATAGATAGGGAAGGACAAGGCGGAGAAGGGGAAAAGACTTGATCTTCAATGAAAGAACAATAGGTAAAGATTGGAATTTGAGGAAAACCCCGAGGTTGGAAAAGGAGAGGTAAGATGGCTGCTGAGTCGGATTGATAAAGGGAAAAATAAGCATCATAGTGATGGGCCATTTGTTGATAATACAATAAGCTAGGAGCAAAGGGACCTAAAACAGATTGTGGATGGTAGGCATCAAAGAAGGATGAATCAAATGGATGGTTCTTGGAAAGATAAGCTAAAAGATCCACCCTTAGTTGGTTAGTGTTCTGCACATGTGTAAAGGCTGTATTCTGTCATTGGTTCAGGACTACAAAATCAATCATTGAATGCCATAAAGTGTTAGGGTAAGTAGCCACTTTAGAAGAATAGCACTAAAACATGTTATCTATTCTCAACTCCAAATGGTTGACATACAAGGCACCTTGCAAGACCACATCCCCTACATACCAAGCCATATCTACATCATCAGGAATTAATAGGTCACCTCGTAGATACATATAAGACAACAGCATGGTATCCATCATCACAGAATCTTCAAAGACCATACGGAAAACTTTTGTTAGCAAATTAGAAGACCAGGCTCCACTCCAACCATCCACTGGAAGAGGGATATCCATTGTTGAGAGCTTAATATAGAAGGCCAACTTCTGTAGTTGATAGTGGACAAAAAAGGAATGGTCGGGAGGAACATACTCCTGAAATTGCTCAAATGTAGACCATAATAAATCCATCATGGACTGTAATCTTTCCACTTTATCTTGAAACAACGAACATAATGTGGCATGTCTCTGGAGAACTGCCAAGTCCTGTTGAGAGATAGAAGGAATCATGGGGACACTGGGACTTGGAGGGATGGACCGTGACTATGCCAGTTGGTCCTTCAATTGTTTAATCTGGGAAGCTTGGGATTCCACTGTATTGTGAGCACTCTGCAAAGCTAACAGTTTTGTATCCAAAAGAGTCTTAAACTCTTGAGCTTCTTTGGACATTTTCTCTTTCTCTTCCGAAACTTGAGTGACCTCTGACTGAGCTTTTGCTAGCTGAGTTTTCAAAGAAGATATTTCTTCTCTCTGGGTCTCAATCATTTGTGTCTGTTGCTCCATCTGCTTAAACAGATTGGAAAGAGTGTCCTTAGCAGAGGCTAACTCTGTGGTTTCCTTATGCATCTGATATTTGGATTGCATCAATTCTTCATAGAAAGAAGCATATAAATGTTGAACACAAGCTATCATTGAGAGTTCAATAGAACTCTAGATGTCATTATTGAAGGAAAGGAATGGCATCCCCTGACACTAAGTTGTTCTCAGCGAAGGAACTGATATATCCAAAGAACTCTCTCGATATACCCTGAATAAGTTATTGCATGTGAGGTAGGAGGTCACTTCTAGAGGTAGTAGGAACTGACACTGAGGGAATGACTGGTGGAATTTTCTCTGCGACACACTTCAAGCGCTTCCGCTGAATAACCAACGGAGGGGAGTCAGTATCCTCTATGTCAATGGGTTTTGAATCTTCTAAAGGTGGAGAGGGAGGGACTGGATCAAATGGAGGAGGAGGTAAAACACCCTTCTTAAGGCCGGAATATGTCAGGAAAGCATATAAATATGAACCATAGGTTACATTAGTAACATTCCCTCTAGCCACCTTGACAAAATGTAGGTCGATCTTCGTAAGAAGGTTAGTACTCCAGTCAATGGCAACCCCTTTAAAACCATCTTGGAAGCTGTGAAGAGCTCCTTGGACAAATAGTGAGATGGTGTCTTAGCAGGCATGAACCTGTCCTAGAGAAATTGGCAGACTAGATTCCAGAGAGGATCAGTGATCATTGAGAAAGACACTCCTGAAGTGTTAATCACCTTCTTGACATCAAGGACCTCTTTAGTCTGCTTCTATAATAACAGCTTGAGGATCTCTTCATTTGAGATCTCTTCATTTGAGAATAACTGTCTAGCTGTGATAAAGGGTTCTCCTTTATAGGGAAGAGACAAAGCCTTCCCCAACCCTCTAGGTGTCAGGAATATGGAAGTATCATGAACCAAGCCCGATTTCTTACTGTATGACGCAAGAAACTCATCACATAGGGCTGGATCATCTGGAATCAGAGGGAGTGAAGCAGCCACAAAAGATGCAAGACCAGCTTTCACAATAGGCTCAAAAGTCAATAGGGAAGAATAATCCCTATTGATCAATGGGACATACTAAACAGGAGGAGGAGCTTGAGGTGCTATTCAGCTGGAATAATTCAGATGGTATACACACACACACACACCACACACACAGACAATCACAGTGAATGCCTGCCGAACAACAAAATATCTATAAAAAAAATCGATTAGAATAAGCACACACAGACATGGCTAACCAACTGACCACCCCAAACAATCCACATCCTAGAAAAAATTCGGCATGACCCCTACACATATGCGACTGAAAGCTTCATGCTATGCAACAAACACGCACCCGAGACCCTGTATTAGGCAAAAAAGAAAACAATCAATGTATTAGACCCTGTATCATACAATCAAACCATAATACCTCAATAACCCACTCAGGACATAACTAGAACTTTGGTAAGCAATGACAACTTGAAAGATTGCACGTGCCTATCCCACAAAGCGTATTTATTGAAAAGGGAAAAAAGTGTAGTGAGGGGAATGATGTTAGTGAAGGGTTCGTTTTAATAAATTATTAACAGTGGGTTAAATTTTATTAGGTTGTAAACCTTAACAAGAAAATGACGGTTCATTTTTAAATTGTTAGTTACAATTTATTAATGTAGAACGATGCTTTTAACGAATCCCGGACTTCGATACCCAGACTCAGGTCTCTAAATGCATATTCATTGATTAAAAATTTGATGTGTCTGAAGCGCTCTTCTTTTTCAGCATGTGCATTTTTTGTGACAACTGGTTTATTTTTATTTAAAATTAAGGTGCCTCTGAAGCACACCTAGCGCGTGCAAAGTGAACGGCGGGTTGATTTTAATTTATTATAAAAAGGTGTGTTTGACGCGAACACGCATGCCATGGTGGTGTTTAGGATTCATTTTGAGAATTAATTGTGAATTTTGGGGTAGCAAAAAATAAAAAATAGAAAGGAAAAAAAATACATGGAAGTGGATATGTGTGTATACAATGAAATGGAATGCACACGTCTCAATCCCAAGATGCAAGTCAGCAGTCCAAAAAGGAAAAAAAACCACGAACTGAAAATGATGTGACACGTCAAGGCAAGGTTAGTGGAGGTATATTTGTTTGATGTGTGCGATTTGTTTTGTTTTTGTTTTTGTTGATTGTGTTGTTAGGTTGTTTTTTATTTTTATTTTTTATTTTGTTAATTTTTTAAATTTATTTTAGAGGTGATATTAGATATTTGTTTGTTTATTTGTTTTTTTAAAATCTGATTAAAATGGGATAAATGAGACACATGAATATATTATAATTTTTTATGGTAAGGTTTCAACAGTCCACCATGAGTGAAAACTAGATCATCAAGTTTTAACAATGTTTCTGGATTTATCTAGTATTTTAAGCTTCTTTCCGGAATTGAAAATGATTTTTCCATGAATTTAGATATTGAATTTAGCATTTTTACGTTAAAATAATAGTTGGACCATTTGACAAAGCATTTTCAGCATATGGAACATTTTAAAAATATTCAAATGAGTTGGTGGATTTTTTTTTGAAATTTTTGAAATTTTTTTGAAATTTTTTTATTTTTATTGATTTTAAAATGAATTTTATTCAATTTTCAAGGAATTTTGAAGGATTTTTAATATTTTTAATTTATATGCAATTTATTTTCTGCATTTCAACGAAGAAAATAAACCAAAAAATTTTCTAATTCGGTAAAAGATTTTTCAGCTATTTTTTAAATGGAGTTTTTTATGATTCTTTAAGGAATTTTTGGGATTTTAGGTGTTTTCTCGAGTTTTTAATTGGGTTTTGAAATTAAAAATAGGTACTCGGGTTGCGTGTGAATAGCTGCATGGAAATAGTCAAGCACACACCACTGCACGAATAAGTCCGGACACCACAACCACGCACAGGGGCGTGTGACTGACCATGACCGCAACGAAGACCCGTAAGTCACACCAAGAACTCGACTGTTGCGTGTGAAGTGGGGCTTTAACAGGGGTGGGGGAAAGGGCCGTAGGGAGGGGGGTGGGAAAGGGGCTTAGGGAGGGGGGTTTGGAAAGGGGGGCCTAACAGGGGGCCAAATTAGGGGGTAGGGGCCAAATTGGGGGTGGGGGGTTAAATGTGGGAGTGGGGTAAATTTGGAGAAGGGGGGGGGGGGGGGGGGGTTTAAATGTGGGGGTGGGGGGGCCAGAAGTTAGTGGGTAAATGTGTGGGGGGGGGGGGGGGGGGGGAGGTCACGGGTGGTCGGGGAGGGAAAGAGGGGGTGGTAGGAGAGGGAAACATGCGGTGCATTGGGCGGCACTGGCGCGGGCATGCGGCCAGGCGGTGCGGGCGCGGGTGGTCTGCCCCACGGAACACCAGGGGGCGCGACAACGCAGGTGGAAGGACCAGGGCGGCCAGACGAAACACCAGGGGGGGGCGGGCAACAGGACCAGGGTGGCCGGACGAAGAAGGGGAGGGAGGAGAAGAAGAGAAGGAGAAGCGCAGGAGGAGAGGGAGAAAGGAGGGGAAGCGTAGGAGGAGAGGGAGAAAGAAGGAGGGGAGGGAGGGACGAAGAAGGAGGGGCAACGTAAGAGGAGAACTGCAGGGAGGAGGGAACGGTTGGTGGTTTTTTTTTTTTGGTTCTTGTGTGGTTTTTTTGTTGTTTTTTTTGTTTTTTGTATTTAAAGTTAATTTGTCTTATGGGTGTAGTTTGTATGTTTAGTTTTTGGGTTGTTTTGGTTTTTTTTTTTGGTGTGGTTGTCGTTTTTTATATATATTTTTAAAATTTGTGTTCGAGTGGTTGTGTTGTTGTTTTTGTTGTTTTTTTTTCTATTTTTTGTTTGGTTGTTTTTTTTTGGTTTTTTTTTGTGGTAATTAGTTTTGGTTATGGTGCTTTATGAGTACGATGTTGGTGTGAGGGGTATAAATATATATATTTGTTGATTTTGTGGGTTTGTATTTTTCTATTTTTAATTAATTATTTTTATTTTTTGTTTTGGTTTGGTTTTTTTGTTTTATTTTAAATTTAAATTGATGTTTTGTTTGTTATATTATTTGTGTGGGTAGTGGGTAAATTAAAACAAGGAGTGGGGGGGGGGAGAGGAGAGAGAGAATTAAGGTAGGGAAAATTAAATTAAACGAAGAAAATAAAAGCCTAAAAAGGAAAGAGCGCCCCCGTTTCGTGTGCATGCATTGCGGGGGGGGGGGGGGGGGGGGGATTTGCAGTGATGGGAAACAACAAGGCCGGGATGCTGAGACAAAAGGGCGCGAAGAGAACGGGGCATCTCGAGGTGCGTAAATTCAAAAACGTGCACATTCACGCACGAGGCAAGGCATGCGGGAACACGATAAAACAAAGAAAAATTAATAACGCACAAACCGTGCATCAGAACGCAATGTCATAAAGAGGAAAATTAGGTCAGAAGGCGAGAAGGAGACTGGGAAAAAGTATGACAAGATGTCAAGGATCAAATCCGGGCATTCCCATAGGAAAAAGGTAAAAAACAGGCCCAAAAACCCACACAATAATTAATATCAACGAATCCATTTGTCAAAATGAAACACAAGAAAAAGGAAAATTGTGAGAAAAGGAACGTTGGACAGGCCTATCATGTCAAAACACAGTTCCGATGGAGATAAGACCCGTTCTCATAGAAAAAACCCAAAAATCGTATTCGAAACATAATTCATAAATTAATATGGAATGATTCGTGTACCGGAAGGGGGTGGAAAAAAGAAAAAAATGATAGCACATATAAAATATTTAGGGCTGTCACATCAAATTTCAGTTCGGATGGGGTTAGGAGGCATTTACATGGAAAAAACGAGAAAATTGAGCTTAAAAAAACCAATAAAAATTAAATACAAAAAATTGAGAGGTTGAAACAAGGCGGAGGAAAAATGAGAATTGGGCAAGAAGGGTGGCCGGACAAGGCTATCCAAGCATAATTGAATTTTGAGGAGAATAGGACAGGTTCACATGGAAAAAGGTCAAAAACACAAATGAAAAAGACACGAAACCGTACAAAAATTAATTACGAACAAACCGTACACTGGAATAGCAAGCGGGTAAAAGAAAATATGTCCAGGGGAAGGCATAGGATAGGGATGGTATGTTAGATCACTATTTCAAAGCTATAAGGGCATGTTCGCATGGAAATACATCCAATTGTGCAGGAAAAGTTTCAAAAATTAATAACACAAAAACAGTAAGTCGGAACAGGGGGATGTAAAAAGGAAAAGTGTGTCATTCAAAGGGAAAAACTGGGTTATAAGGTTGGATTAGGAGTTTGGTAAATGTAGGGAATGTTCACATAGAAAAGGGAAAAATTGCGCAATAAAAGCAACCATAAGGAAAACGGCCACGAGACAGGGGGTACGAGGGTGGGTGGGTGAGGAAGGGACCCCATCAGGGTAGAACTAGTACGGGGTAGATTCGCATGATTGGGTAATGACATATGCAGGGGGTATGCACATCAGACATATAGGGACGTGTCCCCACATTGAAGACCTTACATGTTAGAGTAGATTGATCGTCACGGCCATGGACTTGTCAACCGACTAGACGCTAGCATCCCCACACTTAAGACATAACATACACTTGCAAACATAAAAGTAGGGTTAGGAACACTTGGCCCATTTCGTAGATGGTTGAAGGGAACCGCCGTTGTTGATGCAGAAAGATTGAAACCGTTGTTGGGTGGCAAAAGGGAACAGGGCACGTCACAGAATAGGTCCAGCATGACAAGGACCATGCAACAACACCTAGGGAGGTAGTTTTGTCGATAAAGTTTGTAGACTTAAGTGTCGATGACAAAGAATTTATTGAGGAGAAATACCAGTCATAACTCCAATTGTCATAACGTCTCTCAATCTCACCTCTTGGAATTTTTTGAGAAGAAATACCAGTCACACGCAGCCCACTCTCTGTCTCACACTCTGTTGAAAGATAGAGAGGGCAACTCACGTCTGGTTTAAAATTGAACAAGAGGAAAGTGATTGGGAGGGAGTATGCTAGTGTGTACCATTGATGGTGTATTTGTGCATTCCACCCATCTGTCATAGGTGCAAGCAGGAAGGCCATGGAGCCTTGTAGTGCAGTGCACAGAATAGGGTGACGTGTCATATGCTGATGGCAGAGACTTGTCCCGTGTGTGCATAGGAAACGGAAACGTACCTAACTCCAATTGTCATAACGTCCCTCAATCTCACATCTTGGAATTTATTGAGGAGAAATACCAGTCACACGTAGCCCACCCTCTGTCTCACACTCTATTGAAAGATAGAGAGGGCAACCCATTTCTCAAACCCATTGATGTAATCCTCACATTCATTTGTGTAGAGATTGTATGCCTTGTATGCATTTGATGGTGCAACTATGTATCTCGCCCTGTGTCGGCATACAGTGCAAGAAGGAAGGCCAAGGAGCCTTATGGTGCAGTGCACAGGAACAAATCGTGCGTTGTGCATTGAGAGGCCCAACCCGTGTCTGCAACACTCCATCTTTTCTTGGAACGAGGCCTGCTATGACAGGGAATTTCTTCATTTTCTTCCATAATAGTTTTCTTTTATTTTTTTGGTTTTTTTTGTTTTTTTGGTTTTTTTCCAAAAGGAAAATGGTAGAAATACCATTTGTTAGAACCATCCTCTCCACCGCAACTGATTGAAAATAGAGGATAAGAGATCAGGGATAGGAGGTGGGCCGGAGGGAACAGAGGATTGCATGCACCTCTTTAGGAGTGGCAGAAGAACGGATATTAGAAGTAGCATAAGAAGAATTACAGTGCCACGCAAATGGGGGAAAGGAGGGGGTGACTGCGATTGTCAAGATCCCCAAGGAGAGAAGTACTTCTTCAGGCGATAGCCATTAATCAGGAAGGGATCATCAGAGACATCAACGGCCTGGACCTGGACAGAGCCATTAGGATTGACAACAAGTACCTTGTATGGGCCCATCCATCATTGTTGAAGCTTGCCAAATCTCAAATCATAGGCCAGAACCAAATCACCTTCTTTGAACTCCTTGTGCTTGATGAAGCTATCATGGTAAGCCTTACGTCGGGCTTGAGTGGTTTCCATGCACTACAGGGCCATCTGCTGAATCTCTTCTAAACATTCCAAGTGTAGGAGGCGGCATTGCAGTGACTCATCATCTCCCAAGCGTTCTTTAACTGCCACTCGCAAAGAGGGCAATTCCAGTTCAACAGGGAAGACGGCTTCGGTACCATACACTAGCTGGAAAGGGGTCTGTCATGTAGTTGCCTTATGAGAGGTTCTGTACGCCCAGAGGGCCTCTATAAGTCAATCGTCCCAATCACGATGATGTGTGGCAATCGTTCTTTTCAAGATCGAGCAGAGGATGCGGTTAGTGACTTCAACTTGGTCGTTGGCTCTGGGGTAGTAAGGAGTGGACTTGCGATGGCGGATCTTATACAGTTCCGTCAACTCTTCCATGATCTTGTTAAGGAAATAAGTACCTCTATCACTTACCAGCTCGAGGGGACTGCCAAAATGGGTGATAATATTCTCCTACATGAATAGGGCTACACTATTACCATCGTCCCGCTTCAAAGATCTAGCTTCACACCACTTTGTGACATAATCCGTACATACCAGGATGTATCTGTTCTGCTTCCGTCCGGTAGGCGGATCGATGGGACCCACGAAATCAATCCCCCACTTCTTGAATAACTTTAGGGGAAGAATAGGTTACTGTGGCATGGCACTTGTTTTGGTGGGTTTTCCCATTCGCTGACAAGCATCGCATCTCTTGCAGTAGTCATATGCATCCTTTGGAGGGTTGGCCACCAGTATCCTGCTAACAGAGCCTTCCTAACTGTTGCTTCTCCTGTGAAGTGTCCACTACATGGTTCGTCATGGCATGCTTTCAATACTATGCCGATTTCGTCTCCTACAACACATCTTCGCAACACTTCATCTTTGCCTTTCTCATATAGTGCACCGCCTAGCAAGGTGTAGGGGCCTAATTCTAATAGAAACTTCTTTTTCTCACGGATTGAGATGCCAAGAGGATACTGTTGAGTTGCCAGGAGGTTGGCTATGTCTGCATACCAAGGAATAACTGTTGCAGCTAGAAACAAGGAAGCATCAAGAAGGTCTGGATCATCCTGTTCCTCTTCTGCAGTTTGAGGGATCCATGACAGATGATCGGCTAGGACATGGGAATGCCCGGGCTTAGTGACCACTTCAAATCAAACTCCTAGAATAGAAGAAACCATCTCATCAGTCATCCTTTGACATCTGCTTTGTTCATCAGGAAGGACATGGCTTCATGATCCACATAGAACTTGAAATGCATTGACAGTAGATAGTGTCGAAACTTCTCTAGTGCAAACACCATTGCTAAGCACTCAAGCTCTGTCACTATGTAGTTCCGCTCGCGGTTGATTACTTTTCGACTTGCATAATAGATTGGTTGATCTAATTTAGAGGGGCCCTTTTGACATAGGACAACACCTAGCCCTTCAATTGATGCATCAGTGTGTACATGGAACTCCTTCGTCCAGTCAGGATGCTGCAAGATAGGTGCTTGGATAAGGCATTGTTTTAGGGTATTAAAGGCTTCTTCGCAGTCATCAGTCCAAAGGAAATCCACATCTTTCCTTAGGAGCTTGTGCAAAGGGGCTTCCTTGGTTGCAAAATGTGCAATAAATCGTCTGTAGTAGCCCACATGGCCAAGAAATCCTCTCAGTTGCTTGAGGTTTGTTGGTGTTGTCAAGGCTGCAATCTTCTCAATCTTTGCCATGTCTGTTGCAATCCCTTGTGCAGATACAATATGGCCCAAAAGAACTCCTAATGAGATGCCAAAGACACATTTTTCGGGGTTGAGAGAAATCCAATACTTTCGCCATCTATCAAAGTATTGCTATAGGTGTCCCCAATGCTCACATATTAGGCTTTAGACACAGAATTCATCGAGATACACCTCGATGAAATCATGTAGATGGTTTTGGAAGGCAACCATCATTACTTGTTGGAATGTGGCAAGAGCATTACAGAGCCCAAACGGCATCACTCTATAGGCATAGATTCCCCATTTTGTTGTGAAGGTTGTTTTGGATTGGTCCTCTTCTGCGATTTGGACTTGGTTTATCCAATGAATCCATCTAAGAGGGAATAGATCTCATGGCCTCCCACTGTGTCCAACAGTTGGTCTGTGAAAGGGATAGGGAAATGATCATTCTTCATCTTCGAGTTCAGCTTACGAAAGTCCACACATATTCGAAGTTTCCCATTCTTCTTGGGTACTACCACAATGGGCGAAACCCATTCATTGTTAGCCACGGGATAAATGAACGCGACTTCAAGAAGCTTCAATAATTCAGCCTTCACCAGAGTAGAATAATTAGGATTCATATGCCTTTGTCTTTGCCTCACAGGTTTGGCATCAGGCTCTAGGTCAATGTGATGTTGGCATAGTGTGGGATCAATGCCCTTTAGATCTTTATATGACCAAGCAAACACGTCTAAGTTCTCCTTCAATAAGTCTTACAGGACTACTAGTTCTTATTCTGGAAGATTGAGAGCCACTTTCAAGTGACATTCAGTACCGCCAGTATCCAAGAACGTCACTTACCTTTCACCTTCCACTTTGTGGATAAATTTCCCACGAATTGCTTCTGGATGGAGGTCTGACTCCTTCAAGGAAGTAGTGTCCTTGTTTGATGTTCCACTAGAATCAGTGTCTTCCTTTTGAATAGATGACTCATTTGTCTGTTGAGATTGCTGGAAGGGTATCAGAGCTTTGTTTGTTTCTATGTGAGTGGTGATTTCTTCTGGACTTAGGGGTTCATCTTCAGAGGATTTATCCAGGAATGTCACATAGCACGGACCTTCTATAAGCCGCGGCTCTGATGGCTCTGGCTTCTGTTGACAAGGGGCATCATCATCATCTTTTCTCCAGAATGACTGGTCAGGGCGACAGGAGCCATTGGTGAACTTAATTTTTATACCTTTCATCCATTGCTTATGGAGATTCTGCATACTTTGTGGTCCATTGGTCAACCCAAATGGAACCATGGTCATTCCATCCAACATCCCGAGATCTTTGGCCTTTGAAGTCTCTATAGGGACATCAACAAGATCGTTCGCTATCAGAGGAATGTCTTCATATGCACTTTCATAAGCTGCTTCGTTTTCTTCCTCATGATTTTTATCCTCTTTCTCCGGAGGCCTTGTCTTTGGCTCTGTAGAGGCTCTGTAGGAGAAGAACAGATCCTCCGCCTCTGTGTCTGCTTGTGCTTCTACCTCTGTCCCTGTCTCTGACTCTGCTTCTGACTTTGCGACTACCATGTAATAGGGAGAACAGTACATCCATGCTTCTATCTTGCTGTCAAAGGTGATTTCAAAAGTCAATTCTAGTTGAGGCAAGAGGTATTCTCCCATGGACAAAGAGTTGGCTTCCTTTGGTAGTTGGCTTATAGTGCCCATTGTTAGAGATTGTGCCTCTGTTTTCTTGGGAAATATCTATTTAACAGTCTCTTTATCTCCTGATGTACCATTTGTTACTTTGTTGGAGGAGTCTGTTATGACTTCAAAGGATGTGGATCCATTGCCTTTTTGCGATCCATACAATTTCAACACCACTTTATTGGGTCCTCTACCTAGGGTTAGGGTCCCTTTGAACCAGTCTGTCCTGGCTCTTGCTTCAAAAAGCCAAGGTCTTCCCAACAACAGAGGGTATGAGGTCCCATAAGAATTTGGTTTGACCACCAAATATGTCAGCTAATAATCTCTTCCTACAAGGGTTTTTTTTACGTATGGGAGGATGCCCAACAACTTGATTTTGCTCTGATCTGCCAATCTGATAAGCCACTATGTAGGTTGTATACCTTGTAGGCCTAGGTCCTTCATTGTCACATCCATCATTATGTTTACTGATGAGCCTCCATCAATCAATGCATCTGAAATAAAGCATCCTTCTATCCATACACTAATCTCTGGGATTCCAGGATCCAGGAAAGCATTAGCCACATCTACTTCTTTCACACGTTCTGAGGCTCTGTTGGACTTTATTGTTGTTGGGGGAGCAATCCTTAGGCCACGTCTTCTTGTCAAGATGTTTTTGAATCTTTTTCGGCAATTGGGAGATAGCATTAGCAACTATTGGAAGGTTAGGTTTGGTTTAAAGGTGTCTAGGTCTTTGACCAAGCCATAATCTTTGATAGGATCCACGGGCTTCTCCAGCCTGCTTGGGAATGGGGCTACACCCATTTTCATCTTTCCTTTTTCTTCTAGCAATGACAATATCAACACTTCCTCTGTTTTTGGAGGTGCTTCTGTATCATCTATCTCTTGGACCTCTGGGCTTGTTTTTGGGACTGTCGATGTGACTCTCTGTGGCATTGCAGTGTTGTGTACTGCACTGTTCTATCCTGTATTGCTCGGTCCCTCTGTTTGGTAGGTTGAACTTCCCAGTCTTGGTAGGGGAGTTGTTCTCTTTCTGGACAACTGGTTCCTTCTTTTTAGTGTGCGTGATAGCGGCAACTTCCCACTCTACCAAATTGGAGGCAAGCTCTTGTGCCTTCTACTGGCTATCAATGGCATTGGCCTTGATAGGGGCTGGACTTGGATAGTTCTTTGTATTGTGGCCTTCTCCTTTGCATCAGCTACATAAGGGCTTGTAATCCACAGATCTTCTAGGGTTTGGACAATTCGGGGAGATATGATCCTTTTCTCCACATCTGTAACATTCCACCTTGGATCTCTTACCATTGCTAGGCTGTCGTCCTCTGTAACTTTGAGAGGGAAACCTCCTTGGACCAAAATTAGGAACAAACTCCCTAGGCTTTGGTCCAATGTCCTGTGTTATCGTTTTGGATTCTAGCAAGTTGAATCTTGCATTTTCATATTTCTGTCTTCGTTCGTGCATCTCTTTCAGAGAGCAAATATCCTCTGTATGGTTCTTCCACAAATAGTAGGAAGAGAAGGCTCCAGGAATGGTTGGTTTTCGGGTACATTCAGTGGCTAAATGTCCCGCCTGATGGCACTTTCCACACCTTGTATTAGAATGCATCACATCTATCCTAGCTCCCACAGGAGTGGATATATTGGCAGTATTCACCTTCAGCGTCTGTAGTTGCTCTATAATCACATCCATAAGCTCTTTCTTGATACTTGCAACTGAGTTGGAGAGGTAGTCCTTTAGTTTTTTATCTCCTGAAGTACTTGTAGTAGGGTTTTGGAAAGCTTCTGTAATTACTACATATACAAGCTGGGTTGATCCAAAGGATCCTCTATTCTGGTTTTGATTCAGAGCTCCTATTGAGACTTGGGGTTGTTGAATCTAGTTGACAGGGTTCCACTGTTGTTGAGTTGCCATTGGAGGAACTGTTTGAGGCCACTGTTGTTGTGGTTGAACCATCATTTGAGGCACTGTCGTCTACGACAACCACTGTGGATTAGGTGCAGTATACTGCGGCACTGTTTGCATTTGGGAATAGGGGTAGGAAGTTGTCCCTGGGACTGCATTTTGTGGGTATACCATTCCTGGCATGGGAGGAGGTAAGACTCCTCTTCCTAGAGTCACTGACAACCTTGCTTCAACTTCATCATACAATCTTGTACCTTCCACTGTAGCTTGTAGATTGACTGGTCTTCTCAATTCCATGAACTTGTGAACTTCTGGTTGCACGCCTTTGAGGAACACTCCTTTCTGGATACCTTAATCTAAATGATGGTTATTCCATTTCTTCATGATGGATTCCATTCGCGAGATATAAGCTTCTACTCTTTCTCCAGAGGACTGACTTAGATTCATGAACTCCTCTCGCATCTGCTCTTCCAAACCTTCATGCCTGAATTTAGTGAGAAAGGCCAACTTCATGTCGTCCCATGTGTCAAAAGTTCTTGCTGCTTGTCTCTCATACCATTGAAATGCCACGCCTTTGAAAGTGGTGGGGAATATCACTAACCAATGCTCAGGGGTTCTGGCATTGTTAGCCACGCATGCTACTAGAAAATCTGCTACATGAAGATCAAGGTCTTGATTGTACTCTCCCTTAAAAATTGGCAATGGGACTACATTTGCTGGACTGTCATCAATATTTCTAGGACAAATATGACTAGGAAGGGGACCTTGAGTCGCCATGGGGACTTCTATAAAGAGTTCTTTTAGGGTGTCAAAAGAGGCTTCTTCTGCAAGCTCATTCTCAGCCTTGATTCTTGCCTTCTCTCTTCTCACGTGCCTTTGGACTCGTTCTAACTCTTGCCTCTTGATTGTGTCATTCATCAGGGGATTGGCTCCAACTAGTTGGTCTGTACTCAACATAATAGAATCAGAGAGGGGCTTCAGTCTCTGGAGGAGTCTCTGGCCAACATCTCTTCTACTTCCTTCTTTTCAACATCTTTGAATTTTGCTTTCAAACCACTACAGAGGGGGGGATATTCCATTCTGAAAGTATAAAAACTCATTCTTCTTAGGATCGTTGTTGTGCCATCATCATAATAATGCCAGCTTCTGATGGTTTCAATAGTGTATGTTGTAAAGAACACTTTGTCTACCAACTTCCAATGGGTTGCTAATTGGACAAATAGAAGGTTTTCAGAACACCAAGCATCCCACGTATCTTGTCATTGAGCATCCACGAACACATTCCAACTCTTTTCCTTCTTGTTTTTGTGAACCTCCACTGACTACAACTCTTGAAGCTTCTTCATGATCTCCCACTTGATGATGTCTGAAAACTTCTCAATGAATGTCAAATCTTCCATGGATGGTCATTCTCTCTATTTATGCTCTTCAGTTTGTTCCCAAACAATTTGCCACCAAGATGCACGTTTCTACTGCTTCAATAGGAAGAGGAAATAGTCCACCACATAGAGCTTGTATCATGATGGTAATATATTTCCACCATTGTGGGATGAAATTCTTGTGGAAAGTGGCTTTGGAAATAAGAACCTCCAAATCTTCAGTGGAAGAAGGAAATTTGCAAGCATCAATTGAATTCTCCTCTTCTTGGCAATGCCATTTTCTTCATTTTATGCCTCTTCTGATGCTTGTTGATGGCAAGTTTCCTCAGCTACACACCAAAAACATGGAGCCCCAAAAGGAACACTAAGGAGAAGGGGTTTCTACTGCAAGAAAATCTATCTTGTAACATCAACAAGCTTTTGTTTCATTCTTTAGATGACCAAAACAAGGAAAACAACAAATCTTCACGCAACATCATAGTAGATATCTCCCACGGATTTGATAGAATCAACCATAATCTTTAATTTCTTCATAAAATCCATCATAAAAAACAAGAACACAAAATAATACACCACTTCTGAATGGAAATCAATCACATAGTATTCATCTTCATTGTCTTCATAGTTCTTTTTCTCAATCTCTCATAGATAGATACATTGTTTTTAGGCATAGAACCGAGTTTCTCTTACCTCTCTCTCTCTCACATACTCTTGCTCTCTCTCTCTCTCTATCAATAGTACATCATCTCCTCACTACAATACTCAAGAATGAAACTTAATAATAATTCTTAGGTCGTGGATGCACCTCCCAAGAGGTATGGGAGGTATGAAAGGGCACCAGAGCCACTACAGTGTCTCTTCATAGCTCACTACTCTCACTACTCTCACTGTCACTCAAGTCTTCTCTTCAGTCTTCAGCAGCAGCTTCTTCCATTTGTTTTAGCTCTTTTGAACTTATATTAATCCTTTCCAAAAGTTAGAAAACTTTCCCAAAGTCACACATACATTCTACACATTACTTACATAAAATCTATAGAACAGAACAGAACAGGAACAGAGCAGAGATAGAGGCTCTATAGAAGGTCTACAGAGGGTTACAGAAGGTCATAATAGAACAGTAGATCCTCATAACTTATACTAAAACCATTACAAACTATAAAAAACTATTCAATAAGCTTTCAAAAGACCTCAACCTTCATCAAACATCAATCCATGCTTCATACAGAAGAAAATCAGAACAAAATAGAAGCTATACAGAAGGCATCAAAACCAATCAAAACCTCAACAGAACCTATCAGAACATCACAGAGCCTCATATTTCTACTAAGGATCATCATGAGCTTCCAAAACATAATCAATATAATCCAAGATACTCTCAAACACTTCAAAAAACAACCATACATCACTCAAAATCCATAAAAAATCAACCATTTAGACCTCAAAAACAACAAAAATGAGTCAAAAATTCAGTCTTTTTCCACTCTCAATATATCCCCACACTTAGAAAGGAAGCCTAAGGAAAAGAAGAATGTAAGTTTAGTAAAGAGCTCAATTCGATCTTCTTTAGTATCTTCAATAATCACCCAAGAACGACCCCAACTTATCACCTGTATCTAAGAAAGAATACTACTAAAGGAAAACATCGTTATGCATTAACACATCTTATAAATAATAGAAAGTCATAACGAATTCATAAAGGATATAAGAGGTTCCTCAGCTTTGCATCGTAGGCTTGCCATCCACCATCACCATCAGTGTCAATAGTCAAAAAGAGAGCTCTCGAATAAATTATTCAATCAGCATGAACTCATCACATACAAATTAATACATCACAAACACAAAACAACCATCTGAATGGCACCTCCAAAAAATATATAATTAAGAAGCATAGAAGATACATTTAGGGGTATCAGTGAAGATAATCCCTCTTGAAAGCTTGATGATTACGAAAGCAATCCATGGATAAATACTCATCTACAAAAGATTTTGGAGGATTCTAAAAGAATTGAAGGAAGCACATCCATTCTAGCAAAACAAGGTATCTGCTAGGTAAACAAAGGGCATGAAAATATAGGACATCCAATTGTTGAGAAACAATGTTCACATTGATATTCATACAAAGCTTGGGAATGGCCTTTTGATCGTTATGGGAATGCTATGCATATATGCTAGGTACCAAGCAAAATGGGCTAACAATCTCACTGAAGGATCTAGAGATTGTGAATATTGTTGGGAAAAATGGAAAAATGGGCTCTTCTTATGTGATGCGAGAGGTGGCAAGAGAAGCTGTTGCCTATGGCCTTCAGTTTAGAGCAATTTTGCTGAAGGACAAATCTCCTTTATGGTCTTATGCATTGCATGCAGAGAAAAAGGGGAAAGCTTCAACATCCGAACTTTTAGCCATGGTGATGAGATCAGGAAAGGGTATGGATGGGATGATCAAGTTGATGTCTTTTCTATCTATGCCTATATGGCAAAATCTCAGGGATTCGAAGTGCTTGTTGAGGAGAAGCAGAAAAGAGATGATGATCAACTTGAAGGTTCAAAGAGCATGACTAGGAGAAGTGATCCAGTTTCTCAGCCTTCTTCTTTAGGACTAGAGCTGAGTATGGCTGATGTTCAGAAGCCAAAAGTACATCAACATCATTAAAAGAAAATGACAGATTATTGAAGAGCTGACACAGGATATGATCCAGGAGATTAATTCTAATGAGGAGATTATTGAGGAGTCTACAAATGGAGCTTTATGTATGCAGTTTGAGAAGACTCTTCAACCTTTACTTCAGCCCGCATAGTATGCAGAGAGTGATGATGTGCCTAGATTGGTGCCTCGTAGCCATTTTTCTTGCAGTCACTAGGCTCGTGCAACTATAGAGACGGTAGTCAAGCTTGGTGAGGTGGGGACCCCTTGTGTTGCTCTTTTGGATCATGGCTTCAAGATTAATGTCATAGTGCGTGGATTGTATGATATCAATAGTAGATGGCTAGTTGATGTGGATCATGGTTGGTGCGTGCATGTGGCCAACAACACTATAGGAGATTTGTATGCTACTTCTCTAAACTTGAAGATTTCAATTGGAGATGTGGATGAGACTTATCATTTCTTTGTGCAGAACTCTTGTTCCTATCCTATTATTTTGGGGTAGCCATTCATTGTTGAGTCTTAGATGGAGACTAAGGTTCTGGATGATGGGTCTGTCTATGCATAAATCTGAAGCAAGGATGGAAAGAGGGATGTCCAATTCATGATAGTTTGTGTCAACCATTAGCAGAATAATGATTTTTTGAGGGATTCCCCTCTTCTGGCAAGAGAGTCGAATTTTTGTTAGATACCTGAGAGCGAAATTTTGATGCCGAGAGGTGCTTAAAAATAGCTAAAAATTATGAATATCAAGGGAAAAATATTCAACGTCGAAGGCCGCGGCTCGATCTAGGACGATTTTAAGCGACAAAATGCTTTAAAGGCGCCCCAATGACACTTGTTGATTTTTCATAAATTTTCAGACTATTGTGCGGGTTGACAAGAGTTGCTAGCCAATGCGGGATGCCGAGACGGACGCCCAAGATTTTTCAGAGCTCAATTCGGAGTCCGGATGGGGAAATGACCACAAAGTGGGCAAGATTTGAAAAGGTGGACATGAGTTGGGCCAAATGGGCAAGTGACCCTTGGGAGCCCAAAATTAAAATGTAGTATGAAACTTTTGATGAGAGAGAGAGCAAAAAACGTGATGCAAGCGTAGAGGAAGATGGCGCAGAAAAATGCGCTTCATGGGATGGAGATGCATCATGCCTGCTGCAAACAACCATGGGAATTGATCATTGCCCTTCAATCACCCCTGCCTGCTGGTCTTATCGCCGTGCTTTGCTCCTCCAATGGCGGTCTCTATGAAGAATTCTGATTTCAGTCTTTCTCTCTCCTCCCTCTCTCTCTTCCAAGGGTAGATTCATGTGGTGAAGAAGAAGAAGAAGAATGGATGACGGATGCTTGTCCAATGAAGACCGGATTGCTCCGTGGTTCAAGAGGAAGGAAGATTGCTGATTGTGGACTGTCATGAGCATTAATGGTGGCTGGAAATCAGTCCCGAGATATGGCAAATAAAAACCCGCAACCTGCAAAGAATGGTCATCTCATTTTTACAAAGGAAATTGATGTTTTATGCGATTTGCTTCATGAATACTTGTTCCCATGGGATGATTATGCATTATAATGTTGTTTGCAATGTCTTCCAACTGTTTGAAATTAGAAAATCAGAAAATCATAAGTGTTGTGGATGAAATTAATAGTGCAAAACCCGTAAAACACGCGAAATATGGGAAAATTGGGTGTTTTTGAGATATAAATGGAAAATATAGTAAGACACACCAACTAAATTTGTGATTTTGCTACAAATGAACCTAAGGGCCACAGCCCACAACTTATTTTGTATTTTTAGTTATTTAATATTGAAAAAAATACAAGAAAAATAGGAAAAAACTATTAAAAATAAGGAAAAAATAGATTTTGAGTGCCGAAAATTAAGGAAAAAAAGAACCATGTTTGTGGATGTATGGGGGGTCTGAAGTATGAGGTTTAGCCTCAGTTCAGCCCTACTTTTATGTTCTAGTGAGTTTTTATGGCTTTTCATACAATAAAAATGTGGAAAATGAACCCTAAACCTATGCAATATGCACAACCTAAACGGGTGAGGGGGTAGAGTGTATAAAAAGTGTTTAAATGTTGAATGGAATGATGAGAAGCTTGCTGGTTTTTATGCATATCATTTAGGTTGGTTGATAATTAAAAATTAAGAACCTAGTAGCACGAGGGTTTCTCGGTGCTAGGTTCATGCAACGCCGCATACGAGCAATAGTCAAATTCATTGAAAGAATACTTTTGCACTAAATACTAATGCTGATTTTCTTCATTGTTTGAGCATGTGGACGTTCACAATTTTCATGAAGCATGAAATGATAAAAGGTATCAGACAATATCTCCTGGATGCATGGCAATTGCTTTCTAGAGACATGACCAACGTTGAGTGAGACAGGATATTCGAAGCTGTAGGCTAGGTGTTGGGTCTAAGGGAAAGTGAAGGTGAGGAAAATGGTACATTCCTGGATACGATCAATTGGTACCTTGAGAGGACTATGTGTGATATTGTGTTATATATGTTTAGCAACGCATCGAGGGGCCAATCCCTGTTGAGATATCGAGCTCCACTCATGATATGCCAGGGTGACCATTGTGCATTTATGTCACCGACTTGTCAGTTGTAGATGCGGTTGGTACACTGCCCATGAATGATAGCTAGATGACAGCTATCCTTATCTACTCTAGTTCATGGCTCAGTTAGTATGCCACCTTAGTTAGTTGTCTTTGGTTTGAGACCCATATATAGGGTTCTTCTATTTCTTTGTATGAGAGTTCTTTTGGCTTACACAACTAAGAAGAGGAAAACTGTTTTTCAGCCTCCACCCTTGTGTGTATTCCCCCATTGTGCAAGCAAGAAAGCTACAAGTGAGACTCCTTCCTTCTCTCCCACAATCTTGACATGGTATCAGAGCCTTGTTCGTGGTAAGGAGCTCAAGAAAGCAAGCCAAGCTCGCGGTGTTCTGGTAAGAGGAGCAGTGTTGCTTTCATTTTCTGTTTTGGGAGCAGATCTCTGCAGGTAGCACAGCCGAAAATTGCAAGAGTGCATTGTCTCAGGTTGAGACGCTCTTCGCGGTGAAGCAAGAGGGCAGTATATGCTGCAGGTGAGGGCTTTAGCCTTCGGCGACCCTATTTTTTTGATTTGAGGCCATTTCGGGGCTTGTTTTGGAGGCGGAAGTTTTCTGCACGCACTGAAGAAAAGGCCCAGTTTTATGCTGTGCAACCACTGTTCTACAGGTCGGTGAAAAGTTTCTGTAGAAATTGCATCATATGCTTGTGTGCAAAGACATTGGGAGTTACAGAATCATCCTTGTTGCCTGTTGATGCAAAATCGTCACTAGGAAGTGACTGTGTGGTCAAATACCACTTTCGTCAGTTTTGCAGATTAGCCCTTGTGAGGCTGAAGCTGTGTTCTTTGCAGTGACAGAACTTTTTGCAGTGTTCTGTAATGGCGTCTGATTCTCTCTCACAGATTGTCACTGAAAAGCTTGACAAGAACAACTTCCAAGTATGGAAGTTTAGAATGACGAATTTCCTTATGGAAAAAGGATATTGGGAATTTGTTGCAGGAAATAAAGAAGAACCAGTTCTTCCTGATATTCCCAATCAACAGCAAATGCAGGCATTTAAAGCATGGCATGAGAGAGCCAGGAAAGTTATGTACTGGCTGTCTATCAGTATTTCAGATTCTATGATTGTGCATATTCAGGATGCAAGTACGCCAAAGGAGGCATGGGATACTTTGTCAAAAATGTATAGCACAAATACGCAAATGCAGCTCAAGCAAGAGTTGCATAATGTGCAAAGAGAAAGTATGAGCATCAATGACTACCACATGAAGGTGACGAAGATTGCAGATGCACTTGCTTACATTGGGTCGCCAGTGGAAGATGATGATTTAGTTTCTGTGATCTTGAATGGTCTAGGAAAGGATTATGCACAGTTTCGGACATCCATTTCAGTTCGTGAAAGATTTCCTGATTTTGAGGAGTTGATTGCTCTTCTAATTTCTGAGGAGCAGAGAAATGGTGGTGCATCTTCTTCAGGAGGAACTTCAAAAGAAACTGTCTTCTAGTCAAATGCTGGAAGAGGTAGAGGCAGAGGTAGAGGAGGCCGATTTGGAGGCCGTGGTAGAAATCAGAATATGCAGCAAACTCAAGAAAACCAGTCCTATGGAGGAGGACGTGGTAACTCTAGAGGCAGGGGGAGCCAAAGAGGTCGTGGTGGATGGCAAAGAGGCCAAAATGCAAACAGTAATGTTGAATGCTACTATTGTGGTAAAATGGGTCATATGGCTAAAGACTGCTATAAAAAGCAGAATGACATCATGAATGGAAAGCTACAACAAGGAAATTATGCATCTTCTAGTAGACAGGGTGATGACAGAAATGAGCATTTGTTCATGGTGCAGCACATGAACAATTCTGTGACAAGTGTAGAAGAAAGCAATGATGTATGGTATGTTGACTCAGGTGCATCAAACCACATGACAGGTCATGCAGAATGGATGGAGGATGCAAGGAAAATGGAAAAACCAGGATTTGTGGAGACTGGTGATGATACTGCACATCCTATTGTGCAGATTGGAAAAATTCCCTTGTCTATACAGGATGGGAAAAAGAAATACCTGTCCGATGTATTTTATGTCCCGAATATCACCAAGAATCTGGTTTCTGTTGGTCAAATGGTTGAGCAGGGCTTGCAGGTCAGATTTAATCCTCATGGATGCTTTGTTGAGGATATGAAAATAAAGGTCGCTTGATAGCAAAAGGAAAGAAGAAGGGCAGAATGTTTACATTGGATGCAGACATGCCTGAATTGAGTGCAGCAATGTTTGCACATGGGACCGGTGTAGTTGCAGATATTGATATCTGGCATAAACGCATTGGTCATGTTAATGTACAACGACTTAAATCAATGCAGGCCCAAAACATTGTTGCAGGATTGCCTAAATTCAAGGTTGCAGAAATGCATAAGGTATGTGAAGCCTGTCAGTTTGGAAAACAGGCAAGGAAACCATTTCCTAGACATGTTCAAGAGAGTAAGAAGCCATTGGAATTAATCCACTCTGATGTGTGGACTACTAAAGCTGCATCTCTTGGAGGCTGTCATTATTTTGTCAGTTTTATTGATGACTATAGCAGAAAAGTTTGGGTGTATTTTATGAAAAAGAAAAGTGAAGCTTTTGGGCATTTCAAAACTCTTAAAGCTATGGTTGAAAAAGAAACAGGCCTGCAAATTAAATGCCTAAGGTCAGATGGAGGGGGAGAGTACCTCTCAAATGAGTTTGCAAGGTTCCTGCAGGAGCATGGCATAAAGCAACAATATTCATGCAGTCATACCCCACAACAAAATGGAATTGCAGAAAGGAAAAACAGGCTTATTGAAGAGGTATCTCGTGCCATGCTCAACGAAAAAGACTTGCCAGATTTTTATTGGGCTGAAGTAGTTGCTACAGCAGTCTACATAATGAACAGGACTCCCACTACAGCAATACATGGAATGACTCCAGAGGAGAGGTATACTGGTAGGAAACTAGATATTTCTCATTTGAAAATCTTCGATTGCATTGCCTATGTTCATGTGCCAGATGAGTTGAGATCCAAGTTGGATCCAAAAGCTAAGAAGTGCATCTTTATTGGTTACTCTTTGCAGCAGAAAGGGTATAGATACTATAACCCTTCTACTCATAAGTTTACAGTGAGCAGAGATGTTGTTTTTGATGAGATGAGTAGCTGGTATAAACCAGTAAATGTGATTGATGATATAGATGCACAAAATGGTAATGCTGCACAGAATTCACAGCAGCAGTCACAAAATATTAGTGGACCTGGAGTGTCCTCTAGCAGTGGTTCACATTCTTCGCCATGGACAGGCAGATTGAGATCAGGAGAATCTTCTCAAAGCAATGCAGATAGTGGTATGCAGGTTTCACGAAAAGGAAAAGAGAAGGTAGATCAGCCCATGTTTGATGTGAATGCAGGTCACTCTTATGTGGATGGTGAATCCAGTGGCTCAGAACAGAGCATTGATGATGAGTTGGGTATTCCCTCTATTGTTACACCTGGAGTAAGGAAGTCCAGGGATGTTTTGAGAGCACCTGGAAGTGAGCCTACTTTGCGTAGGTCTACCAGAGCTAGGTATCCTGTGGATAGGCTGAAATATGATGGATTTACAGCCATCCACTATGTATATATGGTCAAAGTGATACAAGAACCAGAACCCACTTCTTTTGAGCAAGCCACGGGAAAAGAAAAATGGGAGAAAGCCATGGATGAAGAAATGGATGCCTTGGAAGCAAATGCTACATGGGAATTGGTACCTTTGCCTAAAGGTAAAAATGCAATTGGCTGTAAGTGGGTTTAAAGGTGAAGCACAATGCAGATGGTTCTGTGAACAGATACAAGGCAAGATTAGTAGTCAAGGGGTATGCACAAACATATGGCATTGACTATGAAGAAACATTCAGTCTGGTTGCAAGGATGGCAACCGTAAGAGCAGTCATTGCTATGGCTGCATCAAAGGGATGGTCTTTACATCAGATGGATGTAAAGAATGCCTTCTTGCATGGTGATTTGCAAGAAGAGGTCTATATGGAGCAGCCACCAGGTTATGTGCATGCTGTTCATCCTGAGTTTGTTTGCAGGTTGAAGAAAGCATTGTATGGCTTGAAGCAAGCACCTAGAGCATGGTCTGACAAGATAGGACAGTATCTTGTCACTATTGGCTTTCAGATTTCCAAGGCAGATTTCTCACTTTATGTGAGAAAAACAGAGAAAGATATTATGCTACTTGTCATTTATGTTGATGATTTGATTATGACAGGTGACAATGATGAAGATATCCTTCATGTGAAAATGCTATTGAAGCAGAAGTTTGAGATGAAGGATTTGGTAGAGCTGCGTTATTTCTTGGGCATTGAGGTGATTAGATCACCAAGTGGGATACAGCTCTTGTAGAGGCAGTAGGATTGGACATGCTGTCCAAATATGGGATGACAGGCTGTAAGCCTATTTCAGTTCCTTTGGAGCAGAATGTGAAGCTGAGCACAGATGCAGGTGAGCTTCTGGAAGACCCTACTATGTACAGACGCATAATAGGAAGCTTGATTTATATGACTATTATCAGGCCAGATTTGAGCTATGCTGTTGGATTGGTAAGTCAGTTTATGCAGGCTCCAAGGAAATCGCATTTGGATGCGGCTAGACGCATACTCAGGTATGTGAAGTCCACATTGCAGTATAGACTATTTTATGAGACTGGGGGTCAGATACAGTTGCATGGATACACTGATGCTGATTGGGCTGGTAGCATTTCTGATAGAGATCTACTTGTGGATATGTGTTCTGTTTTGGGAGTGCTGCAGTCACTTGGAGCAGCAAGAAACAACCTATAGTTGCCTTATCCAGCACAGAGGCTGAGTACAGGGGCGCAGCAATGGCTGCATGTGAGGTAGCTTGGTTGCATAAGCTACTTTATGATATGCATCAGCCTACAGATGGTCCAGTTGTCATTTATTGTGACAACATGAGTAGTATACATTTGGCAAATAACCCAGTCTATCATGCTAGAACAAAGCACATTGAGGTGCATTATCACTATGTGTGGGAGAGGGTTTTACGAGGTCTTATTAATCTAGTTTATGTCAGCAATCAGGTAGCTGACATATTCACAAAGGCATTGGGCGCAGAGAAGCTGCGCAAGTTCAGAGACCTGCTTGGTGTGCAGGAATTGGGATTGAGCTCGTTGGGGAGTGTTGAGATATCGAGCTCCACTCGTGATATGCCAGGGTGACCGTTGTGCATTTATGTCACCGACTTGTCAGTTGTAGATGCGGTTGGTACACCGCCCATGAATAATAGCTAGATGATAGCTATCCTTATCTACTCTAGTTCATGGCTCAGTTAGTATGCCACCTTAGTTAGTTGTCTTTGGTTTGAGACCCATATATAGGATTCTTCTATTTCTTTGTATGAGAGTTCTTTTGGCTTACACAACTAAGAAGAGGAAAACTGTTTTTCAGCCTCCACCCTTGTGTGTGTTCCCCCATTGTGCAAGCAAGAAAGCTACAAGTGAGACTCCTTCCTTCTCTCCCACAATCTTGACAATCCCCAAGGTGTAGGAGAGTCGCAGTGAGGTAGCGGCAGTCAGCCGTCGTGGGAGGACCTCCTATGTTTGTACTTCGTGCTATTTGGCAATGTGCTAGGGACTCCCTCTGAGGAGTGTTAATTGGGTTAGAGTTGGACTATGAGACGTGATACAAACACAAGATGTTTAGGAAGATGATGTATGTGTCATCCACGCTCCTGGCCGTGAAGCCATGGGGTCGTTGAGCGCATGATAGAGGTCCAGCTAGTGCATGAGCCAGTGCCGGCCCGTTTTAGGTCCCATCAGTGGTGCGTCTGTCGGGAGCTGCTTAGAAGTGGTTGTCCTCGAATCCTGGTTGTCTAGGGACCATTTAGTAGTTTATGCCAAAGGATACTGAGATTGACTAGTTATTCATCGATAAGCATCATTCCGTAAGTTGGACACCTCTATTCCTATCCCCACAGCTGCCCAATTGCAATATTTTCTGCATGGCTTGGACTTTAATATCCAGTTGCAGTTAAGTAATGTCCCTTTGGGGGATATAGATACTGCCATTACACGAGCACAAGAAATGGAATCCCGACTATAAACAGCTTATGCCTCTCAAGGCAATTCGAATATGGGTCTAGCATTGGGAAATAATATGGCGACGGCCAATGGCGGTAGTAGCCAAGGGATAACGATGGCTAATCCTAATGGCAGAGGGAACATGATGCAGAATGTGCCTTTATTACCAGCTCCCCCTAGCATGTCGATGCCTACAGGCAGTCAAATGGCTCCAAATGGTGGAGGTCAGGTAGTTAATTCTAAAACCATGCTTGTGGTTCAACAACTAGTACCTAACCGAATTGTTAGGCCGATGGAACGACAGGGTAATGATCAAGGCTACGAGTCGAGCGCTTCCAATGTTCTTGGAAAGGTTAAGGACATGATGAAGCATTATACCGACATGATTACGGAGCAATATCGACAAATAGCCGTTGATGTCAACTTTCTTAAAAAACAACAAAATTTGATAGGAAGTAGATACCCAGATGAGGGTGCACCTTCGAGGTTTAACTGCAAATGGTGTGGTGGGCAACATTATCCACGAAATTGCCCAAATGTCAAGTGCGACATCTATGGGAAATCCGGCCATTTAACAGCCACTTGCTGGAGCAAGATTAGTTTCCTCCAGCGAGGTAGTCGGGCCTAAACAAATACTCCAACGACCAAAGACTACAGTGGAGGAGCTGCCTAGTGGTAGTGGGATTAGTTTGATTGAGGCTGTGCGCATTAATGACGCTGAAACCTCTAATCTGCGAGCTATCCTTACAAGAGGTCAAAAGGGTAGAGAGGCCGACAAGGATAAGCCTGTCGACGGAAACCCTAAACAAGGCGACAAAGGAACGCAAGTTCTGGATCCTGCCATGGAAGGGGGACCTCTGAAGCCCGTGGAGAGTAAAGCCGATGCTAAGAAGGATAAGGAAACACCGAGGAAGAAGGTGAAAGTTAAAAAAGA
Organism: Lygodium microphyllum; assembly: GCF_053477565.2. NCBI lineage: Eukaryota > Viridiplantae > Streptophyta > Polypodiopsida > Schizaeales > Lygodiaceae > Lygodium > Lygodium microphyllum. Next base: position 73,640,134 of record NC_141138.1, on the reverse strand, counting down.
GGCAATAAAGCCGGTTCAGTGACCTAAAGAGCAGATGGTTTGGCGTGAAAAGCGAACTCTACCGAACTATCATGAATTCGATTTGGCGAGCTCTCTTTGCGAAGTCAAGCCAGATGTGAATCTTTTACAGCTTATTAAGCTTTCCTCAGGAGTACGCAAGGAATTTAGAAAGATCCTGCATACCAGGTATATCGTAGAACCTTTAGGTATTGCACGAGTTGGTGATGACTAGTTCGAGCATGCTAAGAAGCATTGCCCAAGGGTTGTAGCCTATGTCGATGGGATATTAGTAGATTATGCCATTGTCGACACGGGATCATCTGTTAACATTATGAGTTCTGAACTGATGGAAAGGTTGGGTCTTGCGATCCAGAAAGATACCTCCACAATTCTCAGAATGGTGGATGATAGTTTGAGACAGCCGGAAGGCTGCATTACTAAGGTCCATGTCACAGTTGCAAATGTAGAATGCCTATTGGACTTTAGGGTAATTCGTTTTGCAGGGCATCCAAGTTACCAAGTATTACTTGGACGACCTTGGATCTTGCAAGCGGACTGCCAAGTGGATATACACGTCGGTCGGTTGATATTCGGTAGAGGTGCTCAGCGTGTGGTGATTGATGCCTATCCTGAGTCCCCGCAGAGTGAGAGAGCTCCTCTATCTTCCACAGAATTGGAGACATTAGAGGATTTATCCGCCAGTGAGACATCATCGAATGATGAGTCCAAAGAGGGATCCACAACGGAAGACATCTATCAGATCACTTTGAACGAGCCGATAGAGGCCCAAGATCGTATAAGAGATGCAGATGTTATCGAGCTAGACCTTGGCACGCCAAATGATTCGCGGCCAATTAAATTAGGTTCAATGCACAGTTCAGCAGAAAAGGAGGACTATGTGTCCTTGATTCAAGAATTCCGTGACATCTTTGCTTGGAGTATGATGAGCTGAGAGGCATTCCTCCCAGTCTGGCTGTTCATACTATTCCTATAAAAGAAAGCAGTCATCCTGTGCGTCAAAAAGTAAGGCATATGCCTTTCGAACTGAGGGACGGGCTGTTTGAAGAGTTACAGAAGCTTCGGAGAGCGGGTTTGATTTTTCCTGTGCAACACACGGAATGGTGTTCGCCAGTTGTGATCAGAAAGAAGAAAAATAATCAAATCCGATTATAGATTTTAGAGAGCTGAATAAGCAGACGGTTAAGGATTACTACCCGTTGCCATTTATTGACCAGATTTTGGATCAATTAGCGGGTAGGGAGATATATTCGTTTATGGATTGCTTTGCAGGATATAACCAGATGGCAATTGCAAAAGAGGACAACTTGAAAACAACTTTTATTACTGTCTTTGGTACTTTTGCATACCATGTGATGGCCTTTGGTTTATGCAATGCGCCTGATTTGTGGCAATGAACATCAGATAAGACATTCGGTGACATATCCCCTGAAGAGTTGAAGGTGTTTATTGATGACTTAGGGGCCGCCACCGTGAGAGACAGGCAGTTGGTCATTTTAAGAAACTGGTTTGAGCGATGCAGACAATTTTGTATCCCTCTTAATCCACGGAAGTGTGTTTTTGGTGTACCTTATGGGCTCTTGCTGGGCCATGTGGTCAGTTCAGTAGGAATTGCGACATGGGTCCCCTCCGATGGGTCCAAACCTATGGCTGGGTGGTCTCGATTAGATGAAAGCTTTTCTCTTTAAAAATTATATTACCAAATAGGAAAAATGAATGGCCATTAGATATTAGGAAAAACCTGACTTGCATTAATGTTTTAGGGAGCGGGAATGGGATTTTGTCTTATAGGTAGAAGGATCGATGTACTACTCCCCTTCGTCTCTGGTACTCTTTGAACCAAGTGTAGTACAAGTCCGCTTCAAGTCGAGTAATCCTGTGAGAAGTGAAAACTTGAAATATTGATGTTAATTTACTGATAAGTGACTTGAACAATATTAGAAACCTAAAACTTAGGCCGATCCTCATGGGAATTACACATCATCTATCTATCAGTAATACCTTTTCTAAGTCTAAAAAGAGAAACATCAAGCAATAAGCACTTTACTTTTATTTAATAATTGGTGTCTTGTATCAAAAGAGAGTAGATGAGGTATATTGTCATCATGTGGTGTCTGATGAGGTGCCATTCATTTTAGGAGAGTGCCATGATTTAGCATGTGGGGGTCATTTCATTGGATAACTTACTACGTAGGAGGCTTTGGGTGTTGGATACTGGTGGTTGATGATTTTCCAAGATGCTTTTGACTATATACAGTGTGGTGATATCTGTTAGAGGCATGATGAGATTCCTTAACCACATTGTAATAACTTTTCCCTTTAAAAAGTAGAGCATTGATTTTGTTGGGCCCGTACATCCTTAGTCTACAATATGGAAGTAATATATTATTGTGGCAATATAATACTTTACAAAGTGGTTTGAAGCTCAAGCTATGATGAAGGATAATGCCAATGAAACAAAAAAATTTCATTCTAGAGTAGATTGTTTACCATTTTGGTCTACCTAGAGCTTGTGTCTAATCGTGGGACACATTTCTTGAATAAGGTCATAGAAGCATTGATTGAAGCTCTAAAGATCAAGCACAATAGACTATATATTATAGCCCCTAAGCGAATGGGCAAGTAGAGAGTACCAATAAAAAACTCATGGAGATTTTGTCTAAGATTGTATTAGAAGGAAAGCATGATTGGGATAAAAAGCTTTATGTGGTTGTTTGGATCTACAAAACAATATTCAAAAGAAAAATATGCCACATCCCATTTAAGTTAGTATATGCAAAAGAGTATATCTTGCCTTTGGAGATTGACTTACCTATACTGAGGTCCACTCTAAATCATTATTTGGGTAAAGAGAATGCATTACAAGAACCATTAACTTCCCTAGCACATCTTGATGAGATTAGATTGCAGGCTTTATTGCATCAGTAAGGAAGTGCATGAAACATTATGGTAGTTAAAATACCTTTTAGGATGTAGAGAGAATGTATGTACTCTAGACTAATAAGAGCAAAGTCTCTGTAATAATAAAAGGTTTATTTTTAAAAAAGAAAAAAATATTTTATAAAAATATATGGATACAATATTATAATTTTTTTAATTATGAATATCTATATTTATCATCTTATAATTGTGTTTATGATATCATTTATATTAATGACATCTTATAATTGTGTTTATGATATCCTTTATATTAATGACATAGGGTCCCGACCACTTTACATTAGTGATATATCTATGATTGTAAGATAATTAAAATTAAATCTAAGTTTAAACTACCAAAAAGCTTAGTATTCATATTTTTACCCTCCCTTGCTTTGTTCTTCTTATCTCTTTCCTTTCTTCATGATAGCTTGTTTCTCTCTCTCCCCTCTCTTTGCCATGGATACAAAAATTCGACCTTCAATATGGTACCTAAGCTTTGAAATCACATCCATATATATGTTTAACTCACTCTAAAGAGATAGAAGATGGATTTCTACTATATTAGCAAAGGTAGCTAGATTACCATGTAACAAGTAAAACATAGAAAAAGATAGAGATGTGAGAGCCCTTTCATCTTTGCTTGGAAGGGTAGAATCAAAGATTTCAAACTTGGAACAAATAAAAATAGCACAAAAGAAATTTTAGTGTAACATGTATATATGCATAGAGAGTTGCATTTAGATCTTGGAGTTTCAAATCTTTCATTGCATAGTAGAACAAATTATAAGTATTTCATTCTCTAGAAATTTTCTATTAAAATTAATATTAAGTTTAATAATATTTTTTTTATTTTTATATTTCTATCCTTTTAATCTTGAGGAATGGTAGTTAGTTGAGCCTAATATTAATTTGGAGAAGAAATATACAAAGATAGGAGAAAAACACAACTCGTACAAAATAGAATATATTTCATTGATAATACTTATATTATCCCTATACAATATGGCCAATGGGAACAATAGACTATTGGAGTTCTCACAAATGGTATCTCTCTCTCTTACTCTCTTGGTCTATCTGCCATAGCTCTTGCTTCCACTTATGTACTTTCACTCAAGCTCTACCTTTCAACTGGTATCAGAGCCAACCATTTGAGAAGCTTCTTTATCCTTTACTTCAGCCCAGATTCAAAGCTTCAGCTCTTATGGTTTTGGGATGCTAGTTGGATTTTTTAGATCTTGATTATCTCTGTTTTTCAAATATTTATTGCTATCATAATAGTTTAGACAACAAACATAGAATAATGAGATTTATACTTTGAATACCTATTGTGTCTACGTGATATTTTGGGTATGCTACACGTCTATGATGATATCCAACATTGATGTATGAACTCAAATATGATTATGACATGCTTTGATACTTAAATTTGAGATACATTTGAGGTACTTGGACTTTGGTCAATTGCTTTGAGCTTTTATGCTTACTCACTTATATGTATTGAAGCTTCATATTTGACACTTATACTCCTGGAAGTATTTGTGATACGCTTTGGCTTCCTGGATACTTTTATGTATGTGTCTTGAGTTTTTCTTGCTCACTTTTACATTTTTAGATTCACTTCCAGTGGACAAAACTTATACTTACTTGGCAAAGCTTGGTTCTTTGAGATAGTGGGACTCTTGGTTCATATATATGCTCTCTTATATACTATTGGATGCACTTAACTCCACTTGTGGGCTAAATTGATTCCATATGCTTTGGACACCAATACTTACCTCTATCAATTTTCTAGTGCTATATATGCTTATCGGATGTATGTCTTACTGAAAATTTGAGTTTATGTGGTAGTCTTTGGTGGTACATGTGATCTATGCTTAGTCACTGCAAGTTACATTCTTTGTATCCTGCTTGTTACTCGGATATCCCTGACAATGGGAGCTTGCTTTCTTGGCTATTTGCCTATGGTTGGATTGAGATATACTATTGTCTTTATTTTCACAATGCTATAATTATATTTTTCAACATTCTTTTAGGTAGACATCTAATTCTCATAGGAAGTCTAGCGTTATACACATGGGAGAGCCTCTAACTCTTGTTTATTCTGATATATGTGGTCCCATGGCTTGTCAATCACTAGGTGGTGAAAATTACTTTGTCACTTTCATTGATGATTATTTGCATAAGGTCTTGGCATATCACATAAAGTAAAATGAGATGTATTTTCTATTGTTTAGTATTGGCTTGCTCTTTTTGAGAATTAGTCTAGGCTGTCAAGATTGTGGGAGAGAAGGAAGGAGTCTCACTTGTAGCTTTCTTGCTTGCACAATGGGGGAATACACACAAAGGTGGAGGCTGAAAACAGTTTTCCTCTTCTTAGTTGTGTAAGCCAAAAAGAACTCAAGTACATAGAAATAGAAGAACCCTATATATGGGTCTCAAACCAAACTCAACTAACTAAGGTGGCATACTAACTGAGCCACGAACTAGAGTAGATAAGGATAGTTGTCATCTAGCTATTATTCATGGGCGGTGTACCAACCGCATCTGCAACAACTGACAAGTCGGTGACATAAATGCACAATGGTCACCATGGCATATCACGAGTAGAGCTCGATATCTCAACACTCCCCCTCGAGCTCAATCCCAATTCCTGCATACCAAGCAGGTCTCTGAACTTGCGCAGCTTCTCTGCGCCTAATGCCTTCATAAACATGTTAGCTACCTGATCCTCTGTGCTGACATAAACTAGATCAATAAGACCTAGTAAAACCCTCTCCCGCACATAGTGATAATGCACCTCAATGTGCTTTGTTCTAGCATGATAGACTGGGTTATTTGCCAAGTGTATACTACTCATGTTGTCACAATAAATAACAACTGGCCCATCTGTAGGCTGATGCATAACATAAAGTAGCTTATGCAACCAAGCTACCTCACATGCAGCCATTGCTGCGCCCCTGTACTCAGCCTCTGTGTAGGCTGTTTCTTGCTACTCCAAGTGACTGCATCACTCCCAAAAGAGAACACATATCCACTGGTAGATCGTCTATCAGAAATACTACCATCCCAATCAACATCAGTGTATCCATGCAACTGTATCTGAATCCCAGTCTCATAAAATAGTCCATACTGCAATGTGGACTTCACATACCTAAGTATGTGTCTAGCCGCATCCAAATGCGGTTTCCTTGGAGCTTGCATAAACTGACTTACCAATCCAACAATATAGCTCAAATCTGGCGTGGTAATAGTCATATAAATCAAACTTCCTACTATGCGTCTGTACATAGTAGGGTCTTCGAGAAGCTCACCTGCATCTGTGCTCAACTTCACATTCTGCTCTAAAGGAACTAAAATAGGCTTACAGCCTATCATCCCATATTTGGACAGCATGTCCAATCCATACTGCCTCTGCAAGAGCCATATCCCACTTGGTGATCTAATCACCTCAATGCCCAAGAAATAACGCAGCTCTCCCAAATCCTTCATCTCAAACTTCTACTTCAATAGCATTTTCACATGAAGGATATCTTCATCACTATCACCTGTGATAATCAAATCATCAACATAAATGACAAGCAGCATAATACCTTTCTCTGTTTTTCTCACATAAAGTGAGAAATCTGCCTTGGAAATCTGAAAGTCAATAGTGACAAGATACTATCCTATCTTGTCAGACCATGCTCTAGGTGCTTGCTTCAAGCCATACAAGGCTTTCTTCAGCCTGCAAACAAACTCAAGATGAACAGTATGCACATAACCTGGTGGTTGTTCCATATAGACCTCTTCTTGCAAATCACCATGCAAGAAGGCATTCTTTACATCCATCTGATGTAAAGACCATCCCTTTGATGCAGCCATAGCAATGACTGCTCTTACGGTTGCCATCCTTGCAACCAGACTGAATGTTTCTTCATAATCAATGCCATATGTTTGTGCATACCCCTTGACTACTAATCTTGCCTTGTATTTGTTCATAGAACCATCTGCATTGTGCTTCACCTTATAAACCCACTTACAACCAATTGCATTCTTATCTTTAGGCAAAGGTACCAATTCCCATGTAGCATTTGCTTCCAAGGCATCCATTTCTTCATCCATGGCTTTCTCCCATTTTTCTTTTCCCATGGCTTGCTCAAAAGAAGTGGGTTTTGGTTCCTGTATCACTTTGACCATATAGGCATAGTGAATGGTTGTAAATCCATCATATTTCAGCCTATCCACAGGATACCTAGCTCTGGTAGACCTGCGCAAAGTAGGTTCACTCCTAGGTGCCCTCAAAAAATCCATGGTCTTCCTTACTCCAGGTGTAACAATAGAAGGAATACCCAACTCATCATCAATGCTCTGTTCTGAGCCACTGGATTCACCATCCACATAAGAGTGACCTGCATTCACATCAAACATGGGCTGATCTACCTTCTCTTTTCCTTTTCGTGATACCTGCATACCACTATCTGCATTGCTTTAAGAAGATTCTCCTGATCTCAATCTGCCTGTCCATGGCGAAGAATGTGAACCACTGCTAGAGGATGCTCCAGGTCCACTACTATCTTGTGACTGCTGCTGTGAATTTTGTGGAGCATTACCATTTTGTGCATCTACATTATCAATTACATTTACTAGTTTATACCAGCTACTCATCTCATCAAAATCAACATCTCTGCTCACTGTAAACTTACGAGTAGAAGGGTTATAGCATCTATACCCTTTTTGCTGCAGAGAGTAACCAATAAAGATGCACTTCTCAGCTTTTGGATCCAACTTGGATCTCAACTCATCTGGCACATGAACATAGGCAATGCAACAAAAAATTTTCAAATGAGAAATATCCGGTTTCCTACCAGTATACCTCTCCTCTGGAGTCATGCCATGTATTGCTGTAGTGGGATTCCTGTTCATTATGTAGACTGCTGTAGCAACTGCCTCAGCCCAGTAAAAATCTGGCATGTCTTTTTCATTGAGCATGGCACAAGATACATCTCCAATATGTCTGTTTTTTCTTTCTGCAATTCCATTTTGCTGTGGGGTATGACTACATGAATATTACTACTTTATGCCATGCTCCTGCAAGAACCTTGCAAACTCATTTGAGAGGTACTCTCCCCCTCCATCTGACCTTAGGCATTTTATTTGCATGCCTGTTTCTTTTTCAACCATAGCTTTAAGAGTTTTGAAATGCCCAAAAACTTCACTTTTCTTTTTCATAAAATACACCCAAACTTTTCTGCTATTGTCATCAATAAAAGTGACAAAATAATGACAGCCTCAATAGATGTAGCTTTAGTAGTCCACACATCAGAGTGGATTAATTCCAATGGCTTTTTACTCTCTTCAACATGTCTAGGAAATGGTTTCCTTGCTTGTTTTCCAAATTTATAGGCTTCACATACCTTATGCATTTCTGCAACCTTGAATTTAGGCAATCCTGCAACAATATTTTGGGCTTGCATTGATTTAAGTCATTGTACATTAACATGACCAATGCGTGTATGCTAGATATCAATATCTGCAACTACACCGGTCCCATGTGCAAACATTGCTACACTCAATTCAGGCATGTCTGCATCCAATGTAAACATTCTGCCCTTCTTCTTTCCTTTTGCTATCAAGAGACCTTTATTTTTCATATCCTCAACAAAGCATCCATGAGAATTAAATCTGACCTGCAAGCCCTGCTCAACCATTTGACCAACAGAAACCATGTTCTTGGTGATATTTGGGACATGAAATACATCTGACAAGTATTTCTTTTTCCCATCCTGCATAGACAAAGGAATATTTCCAATCTGCACAATAGGATGTGCAGTATCATCACCAGTCTCCACAAATCCTGGTTTTTCCATTTTCCTTGCATCCTGCATCCATTCTGCATGACCTGTCATGTGGTTTGATGCACCTGAGTCAACATACCACACATCGTTGCTTTCTTCTGCACTTGTCACAGAATTGGTCATGTGCTGCACCATAAACAAATGCTCATTTCTGTCATCACCCTGTCTACTAGAAGATGCATAATTCCCTTGTTGCAATTTTCCATTCATGATGTCATTCTGCTTTTTATAGCAGTCTTTAGCCATATGACCCATTTTACTACAGTAGTAGCATTTAACATTGTTGTTTGCATTTTGGCCTCTTTGCCATCTACCACGACCTCTTTGGCTCCCCCTGCCTCTAGAGTTACCACGCCCTCCTCCAAAGGACTGGTTTTCTTGAGTTTGCTGCATATTCTGATTTCTACCATGGCCTCGAGATCGGCCTCCTCTACCTCTACCTCTACCTCTTCCAGCATTTGAGTAGAAGACAGCTTCTTTTGAAGTTCCTCCTGAAGAAGATGCACCACCATTTCTCTGCTCCTCAGAAATTAGAAGAGCAATCAACTCCTCAAAATCAGGAAATCTTTCACGGACGGAAATGGATGTTCGGAACTATGCATAATACTTTCCTAGACCATTCAAGGTCAAAGAAACTAAATCAACATCTTCCACTGGCGACCCAATGGAAGCAAGTGCATCTGCAATCTTCTTCACCTTCATGTGGTAGTCATTGATACTCATACTTTCTCTTTGCACATTGTGCAACTCTTGCTTGACCTGCATTTTCCTGGCTTGCGTATTTATGCTATACATTTTTGACAAAGTATCCCATGCCTCCTTTGGCGTACTTGCATCTTGAATATGCACAATCATAGAGTCTGAAATGCTGATAGACAGCTAGTACATAACTTTCCTGGCTCTCTCATGCCATGCTTTAAATGCCTACATTTGCTGTTGATTGGGAACATCAAGAAGAACTGGTTCTTCTTTATTTCCTGCAACGAATTTCCAATATCCTTTTCCCATAAGGAAATTCATCATTCTAAACTTCCATGCTTGGAAGTTGTTCTTGTCAAGCTTTTCAGTGACAATCTGTGAAAGAGAATCAGATGCCATTACAGAACACTGCAAAAAATTCTGTCACTGCAAAGAACACAGCTTCAACCTCACAAGGGCAAATCTGCAAAACTGACGAAAGTGGTATTTGACCACACAGTCACTTCCTAATGACGATTTTGCATCAACAGGCAACAAGGATGATTCTGTAACTCCCAATGTCTCTGCGCACAAGCATACGATGCAATTTCTACAGTAACTTTTCACCGACCTGTAGAACAGTGGTCGCACAGCATAAAACAGGGCCTTTTCCTGAGTGCGTGTAGAAAACTTCCGCCTCCAAAACAGGCCCCGAAATGGCCTCAAATAAAAAAAACAGAGCAACAGAGGGCTAAAGCCCATTCTCGCAGCATATACTGTCCTCTTGCTACACCGCGAAGGGCGTCTCAATCTGAGACAATGCACTCTTGCACTTTTCGGCTATGCTACCTGTAGAGACTTGCTCCCAAAACATAAAAATGAAAGCAACACTGGTCCTCTTACCAGAACACTGCGAACTTGGTTTGCTTTCTTGAGCTCCTTACCACGAACAAGGCTCTGATACCATGTCAATATTGTGAGAGAGAAGGAAGGAGTCTCACTTGTAGCTTTCTTGCTTGCACAATGGGGGAATACACACAAAGGTGGAGGCTGAAAACAGTTTTCCTCTTCTTGGTTGTGTAAGCCAAAAAGAACTCAAGTACATAGAAATAGAAGAACCCTATATATGGGTCTCAAACCAAACTCAACTAACTAAGGTGACATACTAGCTGAGCCACGAACTAGAGTAGATAAGGATAGATGTCATCTAGCTATTATTCATGGGCGGTGTACCAACCGCATCTGCAACTGACAAGTCAGTGACATAAATGCACAATGGTCACCCTGGCATATCACGAGTGGAGCTCGATATCTCAACATAGGCATAGGCTAAAATGCATGAGGTCAAATAATGGGGGTCAATATGTCTCTAAAGAATTTGAGAAATTTTTTGATTAGTGGGGTATTAAGTGTCAGTTGATCACCCCTTATGTCCCATCCCAAAATCATATTGTAGAGTACATGAACATGATGATTGAGGAGAGAGTCTGTGTAGTATGCTTAGCTTGGTAAGCTTACCACAACATTTTTAGGCTCAAGAAGTTACTACTACTGTAAATTTGATAAACAAATCCCCATACACTGCTATTGGTTGTTAAGTTGCAAAGGAGGTATGGCTTAGAAAACCTCTGGTCATATAATCATTTGCGTACTTTTGGATGTGAGGCTTTTTGCCATGTTTCCAAGAATAAATGCAATAAGATGTATCCTAAATCAGTGAAATACATCTTTCTTGGTTATGGGAATGCATATGAGATGGGCTATTGCCTATGGGATTTGTAAGCTAGGAAGATTGTAACAAGTGGGATACACACCGACTAGGGTTTAAACACCTCATCACACTGACTGGGGTAATTAAGGTGTAAGAGCCCTAGATTAGGGCAACCAGTTATTATCAAGATCGCACTCTTCACCTTCATCTCTAGCTTCCATGGCTTCCTTCTCCTTTCTCTCCTCTTTTCTCTCTTTCTCTCTCCTCTTCTAGTCTTCTTCCTTCTTCTTGTTCTCTTTCTCTCTCCTCATCTCTCTTTCTCTCTCCCCTCAGCTTCTTTCATTACAAGTGGTATCAGAGCTTCACGCTTTGGCCCTTTTCCTCTTTCCCTTTTCTCCCTTTAAAAATCCCAAAAACCCTAGTTACTCAGCTTACAGGTACAGGTACAGCAAGAAGGACTGCAGTTAACTTCAGCTTTTTGGAGCAAGCAGGAGCTATGGATGGAGACTCAGACATATCTAAAGGTAAAACGATTAAAATAGCAGGTCATCACTTCTTTTCATGTAAATTTTAGGGGTTCTAGGCCAAGTTTAGAGTCCCAGGAGTTGGAGGAGGGAAAAACCTCAGTTATTTTTTGCCTTAGCCCTCTTTCTCTCTTTCCTCCTACAAGCTGCCATGGTTGCCAGCCCCTAAAAACCCCAAGAAATCTGACCTGAAGGTGCTCTTTGACATCAACCAGCCATGGTACCTTTTCCCTGACCCCCCAAGCTCCTGATCAAGAGGTGGACTGGGGGGATTTGCTATCCAGGAGGCCTACAGGATAGCCCCACAATTTGCGGTGCATTTTGTGCTGGCTGCCCTGCTCCCTCCCAGCCCTCCTGCCACTTACGCTCTTGCTTCTCTCCCCTCCCTGCCACTCCAGGGCACTGCTCCAGCTCCTTGGTATTTCCCCTTTGGCATCTTTGCTCCCGAGAATCAACACCCATGGTGGACAATAGCTGGGACTGTTTGAAACAGTTTGGGGTAGCCATGGATCCTCCTAATTGAAGCTTCCTCTGACCTGGAGAGCCCAACCCCACAACCCCTTCAGGATTCCTCTTGCCTGGAGTAAGCCATTGAGCTTGGCATGCATGGAAGCTTTGCGAGCAGCCATGAAAGCTTCACTTGAAGCTTCTCTTCCTTGAAGCTCAAGCTCAGGGATAAGCTTGGGAGCCTTCTTCATTAGCAAGAGCACTCGAAGGCTGAAGCACTCTTCCACGGATGCCCAACCAACAACCAGACTTTATCAATGGAGCAAGCGACATCATGATGATTCGGGCTTCAACGGTCATCACAAGCATTAAAGAGGTATGTCACTCTGATCTTAATCTCTCAATTTAGCCACTTGTTGAGCTTAATCCATTGTTGGAGAGATTCAAGATTGCATACAAGCATCATACCTCTTCCCGGATCTCATTGTAATGGCTAACATTAACCCCTACTTTGTATTATGATCTTGGAAGAATATTAGCCATTGTAAATTGGGTAAGTAGCAGCCAGTGAGTCACTGGACTACCAAGGTAGCCCCTACCCCAACCCTCATCATTCCTTGCATCTCATGAAAATGCCCAATGTCTTCTTTCCAATGCATCTCATGTTGATTGCTAATTAAAAATGTTTGCCATGTATACTCCAGCTGAGGAAAAAGGCCGATGCCAGGCGAAGTGGTAAGACAAAAGAGAGGTGACCCTCCCTTACCAATTAAGACCCTGAAGGGGTGCACAACCCGGCCCAAGGGGAACTTTGCCCACCTCCTGGTCATCTGGAGCCCAATACTTGTTTTCAGGTGTAGGTACTTCCATAAGCCCCACTTCCCTACCCCAATGATCCCTCTTGAATACCCCGCAATGATAATGGCACCCATGTATGCCACTTAAGGTACATGCAATCAATGGAGATGTATAGCAGTGAATGTACTTATGCATGAATGGCAGAGTTGATGGGTATGCAATGATGCTCAGGATTATGCTCAGTATGCTCAAGATGCTATTGAGGTGTGAGATCAGGCCCCTTGATCTATGCTCTATCCATGCAGACATTGGCACTAAGGGATAGACAGTGTTTTTGGTCACTGTCTTGCAGGATTGTCACAAAGATCCAATTGCAAAAACTTTTATCCTAAATCTGAGGATAAACCCTATAGCGCATCTCGAAGAGGGGTTTGTCCCCTCTGGTTTGGATAAAAATTCTCCCCAATCGGAGTTATGGTGTGAAAGTTATGCCCATTTTTGTGCACTAGGATCATTGTGGATAGGTTGCAGACCGCTCCAGGGCAGCCACTGTAAAACTCCTACTGAAAATTCTGATCATTTTCTATCATAAAGGTTAATATCTCATCTCAAAGAGGCCATTTTCCCCTCCGACTTGAGCCCAGAATCTTAGCAATCAGAGTTTCCTACTAAGAGTTACGCCCTTTTTACTGATAGGAGGTCTTGTGGACTGCATCCAGATGGCTGGCTAGAAAGGCAAAAGCAAGGCCTAAGAGGAACTCTAGAGGGAGATTAGAGACTCTCGGACCTCCATGAATGAGGAACCAAGCTGAGCACAAGATTACCATGGTGGTATACAGGAGAGCATGCCTGAAATGGACCCATATACCCTTCTTAATCACACCCTCTGTCAACATGAGCTCCGTCATATGGAATGCCACAATGATATGGTCACCAACCACCGCCAGATGATGTCTAAGTTTGATGAAGTGATTGAGCACATGGCCATCTCAAACTCAAAGACACAATAGACCTTGGAAAAGCTCACTGCTCTTGTTGCTCAGTTAGCGACTGCTTCATCCCAAGAGAAGACCAATGACTCTAGACATGAGTCTAGATGGCCTCCACATCAGGAACCGTCGCATGGACCACAAGGTATACTCGGCATTAAGGGAATTTTCCCTTCTACTTATGAGATCGGGGAACCCTCTCACATGCATGATGAGCCCCTATTGAATTCCCCTGTCCACCATGCCGGCAACATTCACTTGAGGCCTTCCCCTACCTTGGGTCGAATTTCACCCGCTCTACCTAGGAGCCCCCATGCATCACATATGAACCAACCCCATCAAGGACAATATGGTACAAATGGCCAGCTTGGCAATCATGGACAGCATGGCTATAATGGACAACATGGGCTAAATGCACCACAAGGGATGTATGGACAGCAGGGCATGTATGGCCACCACGGGATGCATGGACAACAAGGATTTCATGGGCAGCATGGCCCCTATGATTTGCGTGACAAGGTCATTCTCACAAAGTATAATGGGCAATCCCCGTCACCATTTAACCTGAAAGAATGGACATCCAAGTTGGAGTCCTACTTCAACATCTACCCCCGCACTGATGAGCAGAAAATACTCTTTGCTTCTCTCCACTTGGAAGGTTTTGTCCACACTTGGTGGCGCTATATCAATCAGGAGAACCAACAGTTCATTGATTGGGAAGATTTCAAAATGCATATGGTCCAAGTTTTTGTGTCCCCTGTGGAAAAAGAATGGTTGGTAAGAAGATGGTACACTCTTGACCAACGTAACCTCACTCTATGTGACTACACCAATCAATTCATGAACTTGACCATGTATGTGGAAAGCATCAGTGAAGATGCTAAATTGCACAAGTACATCTATGAACCGAGTCTATCAACTGATGTCATGGCCCAAAAACCCACTACACTATTTGATGCAATCGAACTGGCTGAGAGATATGCAAGAAAGTACCGTAAGAATGAGCATTTTCAGGAAGGTGTTGGACCTCCCCACATTCCTTCACGATCAGCCCCATACGGAGGTGGTTTTCGAGGCTCTTCTATGCCTAATAACACCCCCAAAGTACCCACTTACCTCGCCTTCCATGGTAAAAGAAAAATGGGCACTTTTGGGACAGCATCGAGCTCTATGGCTGAAAATCGGTATGCTGAAAATAAATAGTCCACTGCATCACCTTTCCATGCATCCAATAGTCAATGGTTCATCTCCCTAGATGTTGTCAAGGAATGGAAAGAAAAGGGCCTATGCTTTAAATGTGGAGATAAGTACACTACTGATCATGCCTCCAAATGCCCCTACAAGTCAGCTAACCCACTTGACCTAGAGTCCCATTCCAGGCCAGTGAACAAACCCCCCTATAGACTCTCCAAGTGTGAGCGTGAAGAGGTTACCAAGCAAATCAAGGAGTTGCTGGAGATGGGTTTCATCGAACCAAGTTCTTCCCCCTATGCATCCCCTATCCTCTTAGTCAAAAAGAAAGATGGCTCCTTCCGCATGTGTATTGACTATAAAGATTTAAACAAAATTATAGTGAAGAACTACTACCCCATCCCACGGATTGATGATTTGCCGGATGAGTTGAAAGGGGCATGCTTTTTCACTAAGATTGACTTGCACTCTGGCTACCATCAGATTCGTATGCAGGTAGGAGATGAGATAAAATGGCCTTCAGGGCTGATCATGTACTTTACCATTTTCTTGTGATGCCTTTTGGGTTGACTAACGCCCCTGCCACCTTTCAAAGCCTCATGAACAAAACCCTACAGCCCTTTTTGTTCAAGTTCGTGCTTGTTTTCTTTGATGACATCCTCATTTATAGTAAGTCATCTATGGAGCACTTGACACATGTTCGGAGGATGTTTGACATATTGAGAGAGCATCGACTCATTGCTAAGGAGAGAAAATGTATATTCATGTAGACATCTGTGGAGTACTTAGGACAGATTGTGAGAAAAATGGTATACAGGCTGACCCCAAAAAGGTGCAATGTGTTAAGGATTGGCCCACTCCTTCCACCATCACCTCCTTGCGTCGCTTCCTTGGTCTCTCCTCATTCTACAGACGCTTCATTAAGCACTATGCCACCATTGTAGCACCTGTGACTGATCGCTTGAAAAAAGAGTCATTCTTTTGGGATGCCACTGCAGATCATAGCTTCAAACAGTTAAAGGATGCACTTACTTTAGCCCCCATCCTTGTTTGCCCTGACTTCTCTAAGCTCTTTACCATTCATTGTGATGCCAGTGGCCGGGGTATTGGTGCAGTTTTGTTGCAAGAGCATCGTGTGATTGCATTTGAAAGCCACAAGCTTGATGAGAAGGAGATGCAAATGAATGTATACGACCAAGAGATGTTGGCCATCCTCCATGCCATCAAGAAATGGCACCACTATTTGTATGGTAGCCACTTCCAAGTGAAAAGCGATCACCAAGTCCTCCAATACTTCTTGACTGAGTCTACTTTGACTCCTAAGCAAAGGCGATGGATGGCAGCCTTACAAAACTATGACTTTGACATTTTACACACGCAAAGCAAAGATAATATTGTGGTTGATTCTCTCTCTCGAATGTGGGCATGCAGAGTGTCATCTATCTTAGAATTGCACAGTGATTGGGTTGAAGAGCTCCAGGAGGCTTACTTGTTATATGACCATTTCAGTCACATATTTCAGAAATTACAGCATGGGGTTATGGTTGAAAACTCCCAATATCAGCTCAAGCATGGCCTTATTTGGTCCCATGGCAAGATTTTCATCCCACACACTTCCCTCTTCATGCAGAAGATCATGGAAGAAATTCATTCTTGCCCCACTGTCGGTCACTTGGGTATCTTCAAAACATATGACAAGATTGCCAAGAGCTTTCATTGGAAAGGCTTATGGAGGGACGTCAAGGACTTTGTGACCAAATGTGTTCCATGCCAATAGAACAAGGATAGTACGCTCAGGCCAGTTGGCCTCTTGCAGCCTCTCCCCATCCCTGACGGGAAATGGACTCACATCACAATGGACTTTATCACTGGCCTTCCCATGACTAAGAAAGGGTGGAACAGTATCTATGTGGTAGTTGATCACCTCACCAAAGCTGCCCACTTTATTCCCACTAAGGTCCAATATACTGCCTCTCAGGTGGCTACTCAGTTCATGGAAAATGTCTTTAAGTTGCATGGCTTACCACAAGTCATAGTATATGATCGGGATGCAAAGTTTATGAGCAACTTCTAGCAGACAGTTTTCACCTCCATGGGGACCAAGCTTGCTCCATCCACTACATACCACCCTCAGATTGATGGCCAAACTGAGAGGGTAAACAAATGGCTTGAGACATACTTGAGGCACTTTTGTCATGATGTATAGCACAGTTGGGATACGTGGCTTCACTTGGCTGAGTTTGCATATAATAACTCCACACACTCTAGCATTGGAGTCTCCCCTTTTGAGGCCTTATATGGGTATAAGGTTCCCCTTCCTATAGTCTTGTTTACTGATAAGATCAATCCTTAGAGTCAAGCTAAATTGGATCGCATGTAAGCTTTACTTCAGCAATGCAAAATGAATCTTCAAAAGGCCCAAACACACATGAAACTCTACGCTAATGAAAGACACAGGCATTTGGAATTCCAAGAAGGGGAATTGGTTCTTTTGAAAGTGCCTAAGTCCCGCTACTCCACTCTCAAAAAAGGGCAGTAGTAACAAGCTAGCCCACTGCTTCTATGGCCCATACCGCATCCTGAAGAGAGTTGGCGACTTGGCCTACCGCTTAGAACTTTCCCCTACCACCAAAATCCACAATGTGTTTCATGTCAGTTAGCTGAAACCCTTTGTAGGCTCCTCAGTGGACTATGTGGAAGAACTTTCCCCCATCGATGAAGAGGGCATCATTCAATATGTTCCTAAAGCAATCATTGGGCAGCGAGATAAGCACTTACGATCTCGATCCATCAAAGAATACCTCATCAAATGGCAAGGCCTACCCTTGGAAGAATCCTCTTGGGACCTAGCAACCATCCTCGATGAATTTCCCTACCTCCGTGAAGCCCAACAGCTGGAAGACTAGCTGGTCATGACCCACATTGCCCACCTCCCGCCGCCACAGACTGCACACTATTTTAGAACAGTTTTTGTACTTACCCAAATCCAATGCATGTGCATTCTACATAGGCTGAAAGTACTTGTCATAAGCTCCGTTTGGACATATAGTACGCCCCATTCGGAGCTACCTATCAAAAGTTATGACTAGTTTACTTCAGCCGACCGGTCCAAGACTACATGTTGTCCCTAGTCTCTCCACACGTATTCTTCATTGTCAAAGGGCTTTGAGTAGTACTCTGCAGCCCTCCCTTAGCCCACCCATCACTCCCCTTTGTTTCTCCTTGTTTTTTAGGTCAAAAACCTTTCGAGTGGGGATGGACTGTAACAAGCAGGATACACACCGACTAGGGTTTAGACACCTCGTCACACTGACTGGGGTATTTAAGTTGTAAGAGCCCCAGATTAGGGCAACCAATTATTATCAAGATCACACTCTTCACCTTCATCTCCAGCTTCCATGGCTTCCTTCTCCTTTCTCTCCTCTTTTCTCTCTTTCTCTCTCCTCTTCTAGTCTTCTTCCTTCTTCTTCTTGTTCTCTTTCTCTCTCCTCATCTCTCTTTCTCTCTCCCCTTAGCTTCTTTCATTACAAAGATCATACGTAGCCATGATAACACTATGTTAGGGAATTTAAAAATTCTCATATAGTTTGGGAATTTCCAATATAGTTAATATTTGGCCACATGGTTAAATCTTGTCCCCTTACTTGAAAGTGGAGTCTAGCCTAATTGCTATATAGGTTGTCTTTCCAAGTCCCACTTTGAAGCATGGGTTAAGATTTAGCCACATGGCCAAATCTTTACCCCTGATTTGAAAGTGAGACTTGGGAGATTCCCGAATTCTCTAATATGGTGTTTGGTGATATTTTCCATGAGGAGAAGATGTATAAGAAACTTGAGTGGGTAGTTGAGGTACGCACAATGATATTTTAGAAGGAGTCTCCTATTCTCATATAGCTAGCTAGATAGTATGTAACCGATGTTTCAATGGCCCATGATCATAATGTTGGACAAGATGTACAAGCCCCATAGTTTGTTTTACAATGGTCTACTAGAGATAGACATCAACCTAATCGATTTGCACCCTCCATGAACTATGTTATAGTGATAGATGATAGTGAGTCTCTTACCTATAGTGAGGCCATATATAGAGGTGATACTTACTCTTGGGAGAGGGCCATACAGTCAAAGTATGACTCATTATAGAAAAATCATACGTGGGATTTGGTTCCTTTGCCTCTAATGGAAAGCGTGCTTTGCCATACAAGTGGGTGTATAAATTAAAGAGTACACATGGACATTTCAAGCCATCATATAAGACTAGATTGGTTGCAAAGGTTTTTAAGAAATAACACAATGTTGACTTTAATAAGGTCTTTTCTCCTATAGTTAAGATAACTACTCTATGCTTGGTACTGACTTTGGTTACTTAGCTAGATTTGGACCTTTCTCATATGGATATAAAGATGGATTTCTTACATCTCTCTAACTCTAATTAGAGTGGAAGGGGTACCCGTTTCATGGGTCCCCCCACAAGAGAAATCATTTTTGGTGGCGAAACCGCATTAGGTACCATATCTTGCTATTCCATGGGTAGGGTTCTATTGACAACAAAATTCTTGACAAGAAGGATGGCTAGAGATTCTCACATTTGTAATAATCTTGTCATGGTTTTGACTCACAACAACACAGTGGGGACCTACATGAGGAAATTTATATGCAGCAATCTAAGGGCTTTGAGAAAAAAGACAAAGAACACCTAGTGTGTAAGTTAAGAAAGAGCCTTTATGGCCTTAATAAGCAAGTACTTAGGGAATGGTATCACAAGCTTGATACTTTCATGCATTCACAAGGATATATACATAGTGATGTGGATCCACGTCTCTACACAAAGAAGGCTCGTGATGACAGTCTTATTATATTGGTACTTTATGTGGGTAATATGTTGATTGTTGGAAGAGCTTATGATGAGTTTAATACCTTGAAAATTTAGCTCAAGAAGAGCTTTGAGATGAAGGATATAGGATAGACCTCACATATTCTTGGCATGTGCATCATGCGTGATCACTCTAAGAGACTTGTTTACTTATCATAGAAGGACTACATACACAAGGTCCTTGAGCACCTCCATATGCAGAATATTAAGAATATTGGATATCCTTTATCTTTCCACATGAACATCAGTTAAGCAGATTGTTCCCAGTCAGATGAGTAGAAGGTTGAGATGGTCAATATCCCTTATATGTGTGCAGTGTGGGCAGTTTGATGTATGCCATGATAGGCACTCATCTAAACATTGCATTTGCAGTGGGAGTTATAGCATGCTATATGGATATACATGGTTGGTGATATTGGAACATCATGAAGGATATCATGAGGTACCTAAAAGGCATTGTAAATATAAGCATTTTCTATGGTGGTCAAGATACTACAATCATAGGTTACATTAACTCTAACTGTGCAAGATATACAGATAGTAGGAGGTCCACCTCTAGGTATGCCTTCACTTTTGCTAGAGATGTTGTTTCTTGGATATCCAGGGTGAAAAAATGTATAGCATTATCTACTACTTACATAGAGTATGTTGTAGCCACTAAGGCTTATAAAAGGAGACCCTATGGTTAGGCCTTATCTCCCATTTCTTTGATGTCTAGTAATAGATCTTGATATTATTGTTACTCCTACACTGCATCCGAATTCTATGAGTATTATTCAATTGGCCAAGAATCCGGTTTTTCATGCGAAGATAAAGCAAATTGAGGTACACTATCACTTCATCAAGGATGTGGTAGAGGACAAGTCTATTGAGCTTGTCAAGATTTTGACTAACAAGAATCCTGTAGATCTACTCACTAAAAGTCTCTCAATGAAATGTTTTGTCCTCCTTAGGAAGATGATAGCTATAGGATGAGATGACATCTATTCATCATCCTATTATACTTTATATAAAATTTTACTCTCCTCACTAGATAAAAATTTTCCTTTAAGTAAAAGTTGTTAAGGTAAAGATGCATGTACCTACACTGCTCTATATTTCCTTCACACATTGTGATCGCAAATATGTACACTATAAGTGGTAGGTGCCCATCATTGTCACTTTATTCTTTATTTTTTCAATGACTATTGAATAAGGGAAGGCCAGTCACATATTGTGATTGTTGGAGTTTCTATATATGGCCTCTCTCTCTCTCTCTCTCTCTCTCTCTCTCTCTCTCTCTCTCTCTCTCTCTCTCTCTCTCTCTCTCTCTCTACCATAGCTCTTGCTTTCACTTGTGTGCTTCCACTCGAGCTCTAGCTTTCACTTTGGTTACCTTAGGTGTTGAGAGTATCTCTCCTTCCTTCTCTACTTCCTCACTCTCTATGACTACATTGTCTCCTTGTTTTTCTTGTATAAAATTGACAATTATGTAATTGAAAAGCTTTACTTGTACATACCACATATACTTACTATTATAAAAACCCTTGGAAAACCATCATACATTTGAGAAAAAAGAGTGCTAATTTAGTTTTACTTTGCAATGGACTATCATTTGAGTGAAACTCTATCTTAAACATTTTCACATTACCTTTATAAGTTTATCATCATTAAGATAGATAAACTTAATCAATCTTCTAGCATTTGAAATTATCCTCCAACCACAAGAATGACTATAATCTCAATGAGGGCTCTACAACCAACAACACAAAGCAAAATTATGCAACTTATTTATAGTAGTTTATGGAATCAACTATCGTTATATATTTTGATTAAAAACTTACAAAAACTTGTCTATACCCCATTTGTACAAGTAGATTAAAAGGCTTATAAGACTTTTTTTGTAGCACTTCAATCAATCGTTTGTAATTATATATTAAAAATAATTAAATGTAAAGTACTTTACAAAAAATAAAAGTTCATATGATCAAGGAGCCTTAGATTATTCAACAACTTACATCTTAGCATTCCCATAGATTTCTTTCAAAGAATTAATGAAGAGACACTCTTTATCAATGTAATCTATGGTAATCAAGCTCCAATGATGATATCTGAAAATAATCATGGATAAATACATAATAAACTCTCCTGAAATTAAAACTACTTGCTTTTCATAATATGCAATCAAAGCAAGCTCTAAAGTATCAAAATTAATTCAATTGAGCCAATGGTCAAATCCATTTGTTTCAAGCTCACTTAGCCTCATGTAATGGGAGATTGAAGGATCAAGAATCTCAATTTGTTGTTGTGTATTCAAAGGGATTTCATACATCGTACACATCACAAAAGCAATAATATAGTGAGTATATAGAGAAAAAATTATTACTAGAAAAATATCATTCTTAAGAATAAATAAATTTGGGCATGTTATATCTCAATCTAACAATAAGAATAGAGTCATTTATTTCTCTCCTTTTATCTTTAAGGATTTGAACACATATCGAGTCCAAAGCAACATCATTTCTCTAGCCTATGTTACCAAAAGTAAGAAGACATACACATTGAAACTTACTGGATTAACCCCTTCAAGTATGTTAGAGAGCTCATACTCTAATGCTCTTAGTTGCTCTACTTTTTATTTTCTGCTTTCTTTCTCTTATACTCCCTTCATTTCTTTGCTTCTTTCTCTATAGCATTTCTCCCCTTCTCATGCAATCTTGTATCTCTCTCATGTGTGATATCCTCCACTTTACGATACATGTTTACCTTTTTCTTCCTATATGGTGGTACATTTAAAATATTGTATGTCTTCTCATCTATAAAAGGAACTAGCTCTAGAACCTTGGAGAAACTCTATATTAACTTCTTAAAATAATCATATCCTTATCCATAAGTGTTAACCTATGTGCATGGGCATCACAAATATATATATCCTGAAAAAGCTCAATCAAGAAGTCAAGCATAGCCTCTCAGATGCAAGTAAGGGTATTCCTTGTCCACATGAAACTATTGAGACTATGCTTATCACATATCTCCCTAAGTAGCCTTTGGAATGGTAGCTTTGAAACTATATTATTAAGAGCCTTCACTGAATTTCAAACATCTCACACTTGTGAAAATCTTATCTTATGATTTGTTGGTGGCTTGGACTACTCGGGTAAGTTACTCATGAATATATGTGTACATCATGTGGGTTTAAAATAAGATGTTTTTAAAATACTATTTTTATACATTTTTTGCATACAAAAGGGTGCAATATAAAGGGTTTATTTATAGATTGGATAGAAAAGGGTTATGTTTTATTCAAGAAAAATTCACAGGTAAGGATATTTATAAATAGGCCTTGAACGCAGGTGATGTAGAGGATATACATATAGTAACTTCCCCGAGGGTGTAATGTGTCCCCCTGTCCACTTGTGGGACATGTCTTAGCAGCCCATCGGGAAGAGAGTCTAGAAAGCGCCGCCCAGCACCCCCAAGAAATGTCACAGGGTTTGCGATCTAGGTCTTCTCGAGTCTGCCATGAAGCAGAAGCATTTCGGCCGTTCCCACTTAGGACTGACCTGAATCAAGGTTTCCCTAATGGTCAAGTTCCTAGAAGGTAGCTAGCGTTGAGCCCCAAAGGACGAACTACTTTACGCAGAATCATCAGGGTCAAAGCAGATTTATATTGCACTTAGATCAAGGAGAATGGGAAATGAGAGGGATGCGAAGCTCGACCTCTCTGCTCGTAAGGCATAGTCCCATTCCGTTCCCCTAAAATAGTATAAATCGGGACTCTAGCTTTCTAGATTCTAGGTCATCGTTACCTTGATGTTAATTCCTTTGAGAAAAGTTCCCGACCAACCAGGACCACCCTTCCATAGGATGGACCCATGGTCACATCCACCACACTTTTCTCAGGTTGCTTTAGTTATCTAATTACCTACCACATTTAATTTGACAAGCAAAAAAAACTTCTTTAATTAACCAATTAATCACTGGTTCCTTCATGTAACTTAGGCACTGACATAGAAAGAAATATCAAGCAAGTTCCTTTTCAATATTTGATCTTTATTTATCAGTCTTTGAAATACATCATATAATCCAGTCCGAAGGCTAATCCATAATCCACCCGAAGGCAATTCCAACAATCCTCAGGGATCGCTATTCCAAGTTTCTGCCGGTAGACTAGTATGCGGGTCTTGAGATCCCATCTCGAGTCACGTCGACCTCTTGTGCAAGGTCCGAAGGCAAGGGATTTACAGCCAGAGCCCCCCTGACACCCAAGTGTCCTCCTACTCTAAGTAGCACCCACGGAGAGACCTCTCACGGTGGGTTCGGTCCATGTATCCGGCACGGCTAACAACCCCCCTTGGATAATGTCAGGAAGACAGTCGGGGGTAACTGATGCTGCCTCTCCCTCCAGGCTTTCAACCTGAAGCATTAGTTATTTTCCAGCATTAGTTCCTTGAGCAAAGAAAAACAAACAGTGCTCCTAAATGTACAAACACAAGCACTCCATTGGTCGTTTATATGGCCAACTGCTAAGGTGTGAATCCTTCTCTTCGAATACATCCAACATTCGATCCGGGATCAATTGCGACTTGGCAAGATCCCAAGGGTTTCATAAGTTGAGTTGCCTATTTACCCTTTTTCCTTGGGTTAAGGGTTTATAGCCTGTTGACCCAAATTGTCAATACCTTAGGTTTCCTTATATTAAGGTCAATAAATCCTGGAAAACCTCGTCGCCCTAACCAGGTTGGTTAACTGCTCTCTTGGAAAATTCGTAACTCTCCTAACTTGGCAAATCAGCCAAGGAAGGGTGATGTAGCAGGATGACTACTCATCCTCTAGAAAATTAGACTTGTACTTAGAACGTGCCAACCTTGTTCTAAGGAATGGTAATACTATTTTGTGTTTTAGGTGCAAAATCATGCGAGGTTGCAACTTGTTGCACAAGATAAGTGTCGCACCTAACTTGTGGGATTATTTCTCCCATCACACGGTATTCCTTGGTCAAGAATACATTTGACCAAGATATAGGGTTTGGGAGTCCTCTTGACCCAATCCAACCCCTAAATTTATATGGAAGTCTAGTATTTGGTCAATTGATCCTTAGGGTGAGGACACTAAATCATTCTTGCATGGGCATTTAGGTAACCCTAACATTGTCGAGAATGTGGGTAGGATCTTTGGGATCGGAAATATTAGGTCGGCAAACCAAGTGCAATACTAGGTAGAATTTTAGTGTGACTTAACCCTACCTAGCACTTAGAGGTGATCGTTATACACTAACTAATCATACCTCTATGATTCTCATGTAAGCTATTCAACTGTACGCAAATTACTTAGTAGATCCAACCAACCTGCGAGTAAAAATAATCTTCACATTAAAGATGCAAATACATTCTTCGAATTAGCAAGTACTTTTCCCTAAAAGATGTAGGTAACTAGGTGAGATGCATCATTCCACGTGAGTATGCAACTTCAACCCATAGACCTTCGGCTTTTATGCAACTTAGAGATCATTCTTTTCCTTGCCCTATACTATGTTGATGCAATGAAATCAAAGCTTTAATATTCTTAATGAAGATGCATTCAAACTTTGATAAAAGAACTCCATGCACGAGAGAATACCATGAGTCCATCATTGATTTAATCCCTCTTTTAGCACTTAACCCGATCTAAAATGTAACCATCTTTGCATGCAGTTTGCAAGTTCAATTACAACTATTCAGACATTATTTTATACGCGAATCACAACTATGCATTATGTGTTACATGACCTGTCCTATGTGCGATGCAACAAAGGTGCGTTTGCACAATTCCGTCTATTTACTTATGCATCATGCATTCAGGATTTGCAACTTGACCATGGAAGTGCAAGCAATTTCAAATGCACGACATGCAACTAAATCTTGTAAATCAGCAAGCAAATAAATTTCCCAATGTGTTTAAACTTTCCTACAAGATTTAACATGTTCAATGCATTCTTTTCATGTGGGACTATTTAATGGAACCTGGGCATTAGGACTTGGGGCATTGTCCACTTGCGTACTCGGGGTGGAAGCTCCCGCGTGTGCACCTCGCGACTTTTGCTAGTATTTATGTGGTGGTTGACAGACTCACCAAAGCAGCTCATTTTATCCCAACAAAAATTCAGTTTACTGCTTCTCAAGTGGCCAACCAGTTTATGGAGCATATTTTCAGATTACATGGATTACCGCAGGTGATTGTCCATGATAGGGACTCAAAGTTTATGAGTAACTTTTGGCAAGCGGTATTTACATCTATGGGTACTAAGTTGGCTCCATCTACGGCTTATCATCCCCAAACTGATGGACAGACAGAGAGAGTTAATAAATGGTTGGAGACTTATCTTCGCCATTTTTGCTATGATGTCCAAACTTCATGGGATTCTTGGTTACACCTGGCTGAGTTTGCTTATAACAATTCCACTCATGCGAGCATAGGAGTTTCACCCTTTGAGGCTTTGTATGGTTACAAGGTGCCCTTACCCACAGTCATTTTTAATGAAAAGATCAACCCTCATGGGAAGGAAGAGTTGGAAAGAATGCAGACCGATCTATAGCTCACCCTTGGATACCTGGAGCTCACACACCCGTCTTTTTTGGTCACGTGATCTGTGTAGACATTTTCTATGTAGTAATGATATCTTGCCATGATTGTATGAGTTGCTTTCATTATGTGATCATGTATTTATTTCATGTATCAGTGTTATGATTTAAGTATACTTTGTCTTTATTTACACGAGCATTGTACACAGTGCAAAAACTATTTTGTATGGCCTAAATAAAGCACATAGTGCATTATGTGGCAGGGCAGCTTTCTGCCCTACCACAATTTTTTTTCCTATTACCATCGCTATTAGTGTCGCAAATTTACTGTAGACATCGTTATCGGCGTCGTTATTAGTGTCGCAAAGCGTCGTTATCAGTGTCGCTATTTGCGTCGACGCAAATAGTGACGTTGATAACGATGCTAATACCGACTATTCTATGGTGTCACCAATAACGATGATTTTTGCAACGATGGGGGCAAATTTCTTTATTTACATTTTCATCGCTTTTAACGTCAGTATAAGGCTTATATCTTGTAGTGTTAAGGAACTTGTTTGCTAAAGGATTGCTTGCTCTGTATTTGTGTCTGTCTTGTAAATTATGTGAATGAAACCTATTCCCTAAAAGGGTTAATTAAGGAAACTGATTTAAAATGTGACACATAAATGTGGTAGGACCTAATTAGAAAACTAAAGCTATCAAGGGAAGCAAGTGGACAGAACCCCGACACGTCCGTTCTATAGAAGGGTGGTCCCAGAGAACTGGGAGGCTTCTCACAATGTTTTACCATCATCTGACCATTAGGAATTGTTAGGTTCGAAACCCTATTCATGCCATTTTAGGGGACTAGAATGGGACAATGCCCTATGGGAAAGAGATTGAGCGATGTATCCCTCTCGTTTCCCATTCTCTTTGAACCAAGTGCGATATGGATTTACTTTAGCTTGGGTGTCTCTGCGTAAAGTAGGATGTCCAGGACTGGACGCTAGAATGCTATCAGGAGATCTTGACCCCTAGGAACCTAGATTATAGGCCGATCCTAGTGGGTTCGACTGCAAATGTTCCGTTGCAAGGCGGACTTGGGAAACCCTAGGCGACAAAACCCAAAACATTTCATGGGAGTACCCGGCAGTGACACTTAGATTTGTTTCTCGATGGACCGCTAAAATGTGCTTGGACAGGGGCACATTACATCAACTCCAATCAAATCTCGAATTGGCATCTGATGTGGCCATAAACATGAGAGATGACTTAGTGACCTATATCAAATGATTGGACTCAACTTTCACACTATTTTCTAGAAGCTATAAACGCTTGGACCTAGGCATGCTTGACAAAAAAATAGCAAATGATGTACACTCTTTGCCTTGTTCTTGGGAGGAATTTGAATTCATATTCACAAAAACTCCCATGATTTCATAAGAGTTGATTGCCAAGGAAATTCCTCGAGAAAATTTCTTAAACCAATAGTTAATCACGTCCTTCAAGAAAAGTAGAGTTCCAATGTTGCCCAATGAACTTGATGAGCTAAAAAGGCTACCTGAATCTAAATCCAATTTCCTATGGAAATGGTACTCTCTTCTCATCCAATAATGGGAATAAGAGGATTGTCAAATCATGATCAATGCTATAGAGCAAAGAGGTGCCCTCGAGACTTCTGAATATGACTCCACTTACGTGGCCACAACCTCATTTAGAGTACTAGTCATGACATAAAATAGACCATTAGAAGACAATGTCATGTTGAATCCATCCTTAGATAGGATCTTGATATAGAAGAAGAACTTCATGTTGCTAGCAGAATGCACTCAAGTGATCTCTTGACCAATGTCTTGACCTATATCACATATGTGGGCATTCGGCCACAAGACATGGACCATCAAGCTACATTGGAGTATAATCCAAACTTCTACGATGGCTCTTGAAATACTAGATCCCATCAAGAGCATACCAAACGCCCTTATCCCTTCATTCTCCGATCTTAGGAAGGATTCTCATCGTTCCAAGAGGGGAGGAAAGGTGAATATGAATCAAAATATGTTTGAACTTCAAAAAGAAGGATGAATTGAATATTCATTTAGAGAAAATTTATTCATGAAGTTCTCACATGGAATGTATGGATTGAGTGATATGAAAAAAAATTATTCCTTGGTTTATACTTTTCACTATTTGATAATATTTCCTTCTAACTACTTTACTTTTTAAGAAAAAATTGTCCTTCATAAGATAACTCATTGTGAACTGTTGTGTTATGATAGGAATCCAAATGGCAGGGCTACTATGTTTTGAGGAAGAATGGAACAAATATCACCTAACCACGGAGATGCAGGTATTCAACCAATTACGATATTGAAGCATACACAATATGGAAGAACCTATGGTAATTGAGGATGCAGCCATGCAAATTGTCAAGCAATGCCATTTAGCCAAGTACCTAGAGAAGATCAGCTAGCAAATAGATCACAACAGGTGCGCATAATTTTTTAGATCCTTCAATGTCAGGAAGAACAATGGTACAATGATGATCAAACAAGGAGATATAACCAAGAGTATGGAAGTTCTGCTTAGCCCGAAGTTGGTTGAGAAAGCTCTAGGATTGGTGGACAAGCTAGAAAAGAGGCCAAAGAGAGATGTGTATGACATGCTGGGGATGAATAAGCAACAGGTGTACACGAATGATGGAATCAACATAGTAGACATCCCTGAGCCTATACTGTCGGATTGCAAGCCAAGATGAAGCATGCTCTCTTTTCAAGCCAGAGGTACACTCATGAATAGAATAGGAGTACCACTGATCAAGAGCATTGTAGCCAAGGCACTCGGTGAAGTAAAACTCAACTTCTATGTTCGAAAAATAATCTAATCATTAGCTAAGGTATTGGCATTAGCTCTAAGAGCCACATACACAGAATCCCTAGTGATGACGAGGGCTAAGTTAGAAAGGAAAAAAGAAACATCCAAGGCATCATATGTAGGTTTCAAAGGAGTGCTAATAGCCCTAATCCAAGAGGCCATGGGGAAGATACAAAAAGAAGAGGAAGGGGAGGAAACACCAAAACAATCGTTGATCCATGAGAACCACTCACCCATTCCAGTGAGCCCTCCTATCTCTTTCTCTATAGGGAACCTTGGGGAAGAAGAAGCTAATGGGGTTCAACAAGAACAAGTAGAGAAGCGGCTAAGAAGAGGGAAGTTGACCTCCAAACTCAACAACTGGGAACCTCAAGTGAGAGAACAATGAGCGAGAAAGGGGAGCAAGGCTCAACACCATCCAACAAGGGGGACATGTGAAGAATTATGTTGAGGATTCCTATCAGGAAGACTAGATCCACCAATGAAGAGAGGAGAGATTTGTAGAGGGTTGAAGAAGAGTCAATGAAGCTTAAAGAGGAACATAAAAAGAGACAAGAAGAGGAGGAAGAAAGGTTAAGACGAGAGGAGGAGGATCAGGTGGCCATTGCCATCAAAAGATTAGTGAACCAACCCTCTCGATCCCAGGAGCTAGCCATGATGAGCCCGACACATGAAGATGTGCCTAATATAAGTTTTGTTATAAAGGAGACTGAATGAAGACCAGTGGTAGAAGGTAAGGGGGAAAGACCCCCCATGCATGCAATACCACCAATCATGGCTACCACGACCACCCATACACAAAGAGCCATAGAAGTAGTGGTCAATGAAAGTAATGTGATGGCATGGGTGCAATAGCTGCTGGACAAAGTGCATGAACTAACACCAACATCATTAGAAGAGGCCCCAATGGTAGCAGCCAAGAGACCAATAGTAAGCTGATGCAAAATCCCACCAAGGTTTGAAGATGCCACACCTTGAGGTATCCACCACTTCGGTACTATCAGTAGTGTGCAACACAGAAGAGTAGGATGAGCTAGTGAAAGAACTCTAGAGCTAATGTAAGAGAATGAATGAGGAGAGAAAATCTATGCTTACCGAGCTAGAAGTAGAAAATGAGGCTTTTGCAACCTTCGAACTAGAGAAAACAAGGTAAATGATGATATATACAAAGGGAGTGACGGCACTAAAAGAGGCCTTGAAGAAAAGATAGAGTGAAGAAAATATGAAGGACTTGTACAAATAAGAAAGGGAAATTTGCATGGCATTAGAGAAACTATGTGCCATAAACTCCAAGGAAAACAAACGTCTAGAGTTACAAAACAAGGAGTTGAAGCAATAGAGAGAAGAGTTGAGACAAGAGCTACATATCACAAAGATGCAAAAAGATGAAGAGGCCATGAAGAAGATGGTGGAGCTGCATAATCAACTCCAAGCAGCACTCCATGAATAGGGCATCCTAAGGGAGTAGGTGAAACACTAGGGGCAAGACAAAGAAAGGATGCTTGTGATATGGAAAGAGCAAGAGCACATGGTAACTACCCTCTCATGAGAGAAAAACTAGAGCCTTGAATAGATAAAAGAGGGAGCTGAAGGATGGGCAAAAAGGAATGAGGTTCAAATCAAGATTTAGCAAAGCACCTAGGCACTATCAGAAAGTGAGCGCATAATGGTTTAAGGAAAAGTAAAGGTGATAGAGATGGGGATGCTAGCACAATAAGAGGCCTTCTTGAGCACAATGTTGCATGTCACTCAGGCTAAAGGAGAAGAGACAATCAAAGGGCTCAAAAGGAAATTAGAACTCACAAGGAGAGTGTTAAGATACGACCTCCATGAAAAGACACCCAGATCCAGCACTAGCCTAAGCATAGAAGAGCAAAGGGAACATTTGATCAAGGTAGGGTTGTCTAGCTTTGACCTGCTAGGTTTTGGGGAACATGAGCAACAAGCATAGTCCTCCATTCAAGAGCCTCTAGAGCCAAATCTGAAAGAAGGGCCTGATTTTGAACAACAGAATGATAAGGAAGAGTAGCCTAATGTGCCAAGCTCCCCTCCACAACTTGAATTGCAAGTAGAAGTGTATGACAAAGACCCTGTTTCCCCAAAGAAAATTGTTGAAATGAGTTGTAGAAGAAGGGAGTCAGTGGAGTTGTCACAGAGAAAGCTTAGTGCCAAAACCTCAGCCAATGCATGAAGCCCTCATCCCTAAATGTGAAGAGTTCTTATTGGTGTGTATGCAAACAATCTCTCTTCTTGTTCTTGTTATTGCTTCCTTCTTGTGCACGATGAGAGAGGCAGAGAGGGAGTGTGAAAGAGGGAGAGTGTGAGTATGTAAGAGTGAGGGACCGTAGAGAAGCTCTTTTTCTCCTCTCTTCTTTTTCTCCTTCTTGTCTTCTCTTTTCTCGTGTGGAAGGCTATGGAGGTTGGAGGTTGGAGTATGAAGATGCAAACACCTTGAATCATAGAGCCACCAAAGGATTCAAGAAAGAGGAATACAATGATCAAATTCAATAGCAAGCTCACTACATCCTTTTGCGAGAGCGTGCACGGCTATGTGAGAGGTAGCCATTGCCACTCACTTGACTTGATAACTGGTCCGTAGGGTCTCGACGGACATGGATCTTGGGGCTCCTAATAATCCTTGTCCAAACAAACTCAGTACTATATTATTTGATGATGAGCATGGAAATTATGTATTGCTCCTACAGGAGTCTAGGGATATATTTGCATGGGGCTATGATGAATGGAAGGGGATTCCCCCTACTATTGCCATGCACATAATCCCATTGAAAGAATGCAATAAGCCAGTAAGATGGAAGGTTAGATGAACGCCTTTTGAGCTAAGAGAGTTTTTTTTTAAAGGAATATATACGTCTAAGGAAGGCAGGTTTGATCTTTCCTATTGAACACATTGAATAATGCTCACTGACTATGATAAGGAAGAAGAAGAACAATCAAATACACCTATGTGTAGATTTTAAGGAGTTGAACAAGCGGACAGTAAAGGACTACTACCCTCTACCCTTTATTGATCAGATTTTAGATCAATTGGTAGGGTGAGAAATGTACTCCTTCACGGATTGCTTTGTGGGCTATAATCAGATGGTCATTGTTGAGAAGGATAAGTTGAAAACAATATTCATTACAATCTTTGGTACCTTCGTATACCATGTCATGGCTATGCAATGCTCCTGGGTCTTGGCAAAGAACACATGATAAGACATTTTTTTATGTTTCAAGCTTTGTCATGAGTACTAGATAGCGTTAAATCCTTAGAAGTGTATGTTCATGTTCCTTATGGCTTATTTTTGGGTCATGTTGTGAGCCACTGATCCTAAGAAAGTAGCAATAATTATGGCCATGAGCCTATCCACTATCCCTAGGGAGGTTCACAACTTTGTTTTGTCTATGGGCTATTATCCTCGGTTCACTAATGCATTGGTTGAGGGGTCATTACCTTTGATGAAGGGCGTATAGCCATGTTTTCGAATGGACTGAGCCATGTGCAGTGGAATTTGAGGATATTAAGATGGAATTGTCTAAAACATCAATGTTAAAAGTTCCAAAAAAGAGATGAGGTTTTCTATTACATTATGATTGCAACAAGGCATAGTATAAATTGTTGCCTATCCCAGATTTGGAATGCACAGCTTTATCATCCAATCGCTTTTGCAAGTTGGAAAATAGATGTTTCGGAGTTTTGTCATAGTTATTTAGAAAAATTATGTTTGGCTATAGTGTTTTCCACCAAGAAGTTTAGAAATTAGAAATTTGGTGGATGGCTTTACTGCCCAAAAAGCTTTAAGTGTTGGTTATTGGTGGTCAATGGTTTTCCAGGATGCTTTTGCATACGTTAAGTGTTGTGATATCTATCAGAGATATGATGCAGGGAAAATCATAAGAGGCTGCTAAACCCCATTTTGGTGACCTTGCCCTTTGAGAAGTGGTCTAAAGCCCATGCTACAATGAAGGATAATGCTAAGGAGATGACTAGTTTCATTTTGGAGCAAATTGTTTACTACTTTGGTCCACCAAAAGAGCTTGTGTTTGATAGTGGGACACATTTTTTGAATACAATGATTGAGGCTTTGATGGAAGCTCTAAAGATTAAACACAATAAGCCTTGTAACCCCCAAGAAAATGGACAAGTAGAGAGTACTAATAAGTAGCTTGTGGGGATTTTATCTAAGATGGTATTCAAAGGTAAGCGTGATTGGGATAAAAAGTTGTATGTGGCTATTTGGGCTTATACAGCCTTTAAAAGAGCTACATGCCACACCCCTTTCAAATTAGTATATGAGAAAGAGTATGTTTTACCTTTGGAATTGAGCTGCCTACAATAAGGTTCTCTCTAAATCATTCTTTGGGTGATGAGGAAGCATTACAAGAAAGGTTCACTTCCCTTACACATCTTGATGAGATTAGATTACAAACCTTGTTACATCAAGAAGTAGCGGATAAAAGTGCTTCTCTCTCTTTCTCTCTCTCTCTAAATCTTTCCTATCATCTCTATCCTAGAACTTAAACTTACGTTTTGCAAGCATGGATGATGTTACTCCCCTCTTACTCTCCCACTCTCCCTCTTAATTTGTTGTTTAACCCCATTGAACTCATTTGAGTAACTTTTTGATTGATTACGTGGTGGTTTAAAGGGCAATGGCCATATTTACGCCATGTGAACTACTGTATGATGTAGAGAAACACGCACATATATTTAACTTACACTCATTGTGAGTGGTCCTCACTTACATTTTACACACTACTTGCACTTGATTAATGCTTGTAAGTGCAAAAATCATACATATAGATTTCTCCAATTTAATACATATGAACTCAAAAACTCACATCATAATTTGAGAAAAACAAAGAAAAAGAAGAGATCATTAAAAAAGGTTTGGGATGCTTCGATTACATAGAAGATATGAGAGAGAGAGAGAGAGAGAGAAAATCTATTAAAAAAGTAAAGAAAATTAAAGAAGAAAATAGATAATTAAAAAATATTTGGGATGTGTCAATTTCATTCAAGATGATATTATATATATGAATCTATTCAAAAAGTAGAGAGAGAGAGAGAGAGAGAGAGAATCTATTAAAAAAGTAAAGAAAATTAAATAAGAAAAAAGATCATTAAAAAAGATTTGGGATGTGTCGATTTCATTCAAGATGATATTATATATATGAATCTATTCAAAAAGTAGAGAGAGAGAGAGAGAGAGAGAGAGAGAGAGAGATAGGTGTTGCATTTATGTATCCATTGCATGGTAGCTAGGCTAATATTTCTCTTTTGTTAGGTTTGGTAGATGCAGGCCCACTAATTGTGCATTGCGGGGTTGGCATCATTGTGAAGCTTCAAGGCTATACCTCGCTTGCTTTTCATTTTTGTGAGCAAAGGGAAACAACTATGTGATGGAAGCAACCTTACTATCACATGATTGCTTCCTCATAACAAATAAAAAAGATATCACTTTACACACCATAAAACAATGCACTCCATGCATAATGATATATTTCGTTTGACATGGTTTATTGGTAATAAAATGTAAATGTAGGCCAAACAATTTATACTTTTTAGATCTTCATTTGTTGGTAGCATAGGTTCTACCCTAAGCTATGTTTGGGATACATGTATGAATATCAACTAGCAATTTGAGTTAAGCTTTAAACCTATGAGTGCAGAGAGATGTAGATGCACTATGAAGGTTTGTGCACATACATGGTTGGTGGGTGGGTGTGTGTGTGCGTGTGTGCGTGTGTGCGTGTGTGTGTGTGTGTGTGTGTGTGTGTGTGTGTGTGTGTGTTTTGATCTAGAAATTCATTTAACAAAGATGATGAAAACCTTGAGCTTATAACCATTGGAGATTGGTTTTGTTTATTAGTCTATTGAGTAATAGGGGTGCAATATGTCCTAAACACATTGCTTTAAGTGTTGTGTTTTCCTTTACTCATACCATTGGTAGCCTCAAGCAGATTGTAGCCTCTCTCTCTCTCTCTCTCTCTCTCTCTCTCTCTCTCTCTCTCTCTCTCTCTCTCTCTCTCTCTCTCTCTCTCTCTCTCTCTCTCTCTCACATCGCACCACTTTATCACAGCCGACAGTTGTTCCCCTATCACAGCCGACATTTGTTCCCCTTTTGTAGCCATTATCTGGAGTACCAGAGCTACATACGCACATACACATATACGACACTTATCACACTCACAGCACCGTATTTTTAGTTTCCAATTTTTAGCTTTTCATTCAGCACTTTTATTTTGGATAGCTGGACCTCATCAGTTGTATCACAGTTTGTCTCATAGGCCAGTTTTGGTCTTTAGAAGACGTAATATAACTTTCTTTCTTTCTTTCTCTCTCTCTCTCAAAACATACACGGCCCCTCCAAAAGCCCTCTATGATAACGTAACTCCCACATGTATGGAACCCATACTTCATCTCACTTCTTAGAGTCATAAAGTGTATTGTGCTCACTTATGTACAAAGCACAAGTATCATGATGTGCTTCATGTGCCATTTGTGCATACACATGTGCATGTATTTGTTTGGATGGCCCACTTGTTAGAGCCTTTGAATGAGTGTTGACAAGGGTTGATTTCCCATAAATGTTTATTGGAAGATAGGTTTGTGTTCATTCAAAAGGGCATAAGTTTGTCAAATGGGGAAGGGATGCTACTAGTCTATGTTTATCCTCCATTTTTAAAAGGGAAGAAAATAAGATATTCACACTTGTAGAGATGCTCCACTTTTATATGGTGAAAATCTATTAGTAGGCATGCTAGCTTGCACAAAGCATGGTACACATGATACAAGTTCTCCCTCTCTTGTCTTATCACAAATGCCTCTCTATCTTGCAATCACTTTGTTTATCAAGAGTGGCACATGACATGGACCCTCGCTCTCTTATTTCTCACAAATGCCTCTCTTGCAATCACTTTATATCAAGAGTGGCACATGATGTGGACCCTCCCTCTCTTATTTCTCACAAACACCTCTATCTTGAAATCACTTAGTCTATCAAGAGTATTATGGTGAGTACATGGTTATTAAATCCTCACAACAACTCATCACGTAGACAAAAGTAAAAGCAAAATCCCCTTTATACACAATTACATCATTGCAATTTTTTGCAATCTCTATTTCTCTTTAATGTCATTTCTCATGAGTTATGTGAAATGTAATAATTTATGACAATAAGTTAGTAAATATATGATTCATGACTTAAGGGGAATCAAAACCCAAGCACATCAAATCGACACATGCCCAAAGGTTTATCCATTAAGGAGTCCATGTGTGTGTGTGTGTGTGTGTGTGTGTGTGTGTGTGTGTGTGTGTGTGTGTGTGTGTGTGTGTGTGTGTGTGTGTGTGTGTGTGTGTGTGTGTGTGTGTGTGTGTGTGTGTGTGTGTGTGTGTGTGTGTGTGTGTGTGTGTGTGTGTGTGTGTGTGTGTGTGTGTGTGTGTGTGTGTGTGTGTGTGTGTGTGTGTGTGTGTGTGGAGAGAGAGAGAGAGAGAGAGAGAGAGAGAGAGGTGGGACCTCCTTTGGCCACAGTGGTGTCCCCTTTCCATTCCCAATAAATGTGGCAGTGATCTAGCTACAATAGGGATGCTAGCATCGCACCAACCTCATCATCCATGTGGGCATTCACCTTGTTGTGGTGTAAACTATGGAATTGAAGAGAGGGCATCTGGAAGCAAGCATGATATATATAGGATTTATCTATTTACTTGCGATTAGCGTTCATTTTTGCAAGTACCCTAGGTTTCTTCATGTGAAAGGCTCGTTAGCAAGTGCCTTTCTTATGGAAGGGGTTTTTCAAAACTTTTCCCTTTGAGAGTCACCTGTTCTAAAATTTCCTTTCTAGCTAAAAGAATACTATTTTACAAACTCTGGTTTAATCAATGTATAATCTCTTTGAGCTATTTTCTTGCATTTTGTAACGTGTCCGCTCGTCCACTTGTCGAACACGTCTTAGCAACCCATCGGGAAGAGAGTCTAGAAAGAGCCACCTGGCACTCGCAAGGAATGACACAGGGTTTGCGATCTAGGTCTTCCCGAGTCTTCCCCGAAGTGGAAGTATCCGACCGTTCCTACTTAAGACCAACCTGAAGTCAAGGTTTCTTTTCTATCAGCCAAGTCTCTAGGAAGTAGCTAGCATCGAGCTCCAGATGAACCACTTTGCATAGGAACAACAGAGTCGAAGCGGATTTATGCTGCACTTGGTTCATGGAGAATGGGAAACGAGAGGGATGCGAAGCTCAACCTTTCTACCCATAAGGGATAGTCCCATTCTGCTCCCCTAAAACAACATAAATCGGGATTCTAACTCTACTGACTCTAAGTCTTCACAGTATCATTATCACATTTTTTGAGAAAAGTTCCCAACTAACCGGGATCACCCTTCCATAGGACGGACCCAAGTCACGTCCACCGCACTTTCGTTGGGTTGCTTAGTTATCTAATTATCTACCACATTATGTTTGACATGAAAAAGCAGCTTCCTTAATTAATCAATTTAAACACAGGTTCCTTCACGCAACTTAGGCACTGACATAAAAAACAATATCAAGCAAGTTCCTTTTTCAAATATCTGATCTTTATTTATCATAGACTTGGAATACATCAAGTATCTTGCCCGAAGGCTATCCCGGCAATCAACAGGATTGCTGCTCCAAGTTTCGCCCATAGACTAGTACACAGGCCTCGAGATCCCATCTCAAGTCACGTTGGCCTCTTGTACAGGATCCGGAGGCAAGGAATTTACGGCCAAAGCCTCCCCTGGCACCCAAGTGTCCTCCCGCTCCAAGCAACACCCACAGAGAGACCTCTCGCGACGAGTTCGGTCCATGTACGTGGCATGGCTAACAACCCCCTTGGATAGGGCCAGGCAGGTAGTCGGAGGTAACTGAACCTGCCTCTCCCTCCATGCTTTTAACCTGAAGCATTAAGTGTTTTTCCTTGAATTAGTTCCTTGAGCAAAGAAGTTCAAACAATGTCCCTAAGTGTACAATCATGATCATTTCAGTGGTCATTCGTATGACCAACTGTTAAGGTGTGATTCCTTCTTCCTGAATGCTCTTCCAAGCATTCGATCCTAGATCATTCATGACTTGGCGAGATTCTAAGGGCTTGGCAAGCTAGGTGGCTTGTTTCCCCTTTTTCTTTGGATTAGGGTTTGTACCCTACCAATCCCAATTATCCTTACCTTAAGTCAAGTAGATCTTGGACAACCCCGTCATCCTCGACTGGTCAACTGGCTTCTGACAATTCACAATTTCCCTAAGTTTGACAAATCAGTCCCCAAGAGAGAGAGTTATAGTAGGGCGACTACTCGACCTCTTGACGAATCTAACTAGTAATTAAAGAACTATGTAAAGTGCTAGATCTTGGCCAAGGGTATAGATTAGGGGAAAATCTTAGCTCATGAGTCGAGGGACTAGCTATCAATATGCTACTATCCCTCATACAACCCACTAAGATGACCTATTATACCTCATACAACTGACATATTAACCTATACTAAGTAAAGCAAGGATGCCACACAATCAACCCTAGAGGTCCTAAGGCCTGGTACCCTCTCATTACTTGCAACATAGAATGATCTAAGTGCGAGATCATTGGATTAACTCTGCAAGTGCCTATCTTTTCATATTGATTGTAACTATCACTTCATGCGTATTGCATCCTATATGCTTTTCATCAAATGAAATATAACTCTTTTCCTTTTCATACATTTTCTTATGTATGCAAGTTGCTTACGCATGCACGTTATGCTATGTACAATTACAATGATATTGAAATAAAAGCATAATATTTCTTTTTCTATGCAAGTCTCGCGAAATAGAATGCAGTTGCTTATGCGAAAATATAACCCTTTTATTCCCCTCCATAGCGACTACCTATTTTTTAATTAAACATCCTTCTATGAATCAACCTATTTACGGTCATCACAAGGGATTTTTTTATTGCACAAATGCATTATGTATAACATAACTCATTCTTTCCAACGTAAGTTACCCAATGCAAACCTTCCAATGCTCACAAGCATCGCAATATATATTTAACCTATGTGCGCAATGTGACTAGGACATTATTGCATGAGTGCATCTTTTAACACATGAACCATATATTCACGAATGCAACAACCTTTCATCATGTCGATGCGAGGAATATAAATACCTTGTCATGCAATTTACAACTCTTCCAAACATTCCTATGATCTTTTCAAAACGAAGCATTCTAGTAATGCAACTAGGTTTTCCCTATGGGAATTTATACTTAATGCACCCATATCATGTGAAAATGAAAGGGTGAATTTGATGGAACCTAAACTTCCGCAAAGGGGGAGGGGGGGCTACCTCCGAACCCATGAGGAGGGAGGGGGGGGGGGGGGGGGGGGGGGGGGTGCGCTCCCCTTTATAGTGGTGAGGGGGTGGTATATGAGGGGGGGAGACGGCCGTTTAACGGCCACCAACCCTCCACCTGGGGGGGTGCATGCCCCCCTTTCCCTCTCTTTATTCCCTCTCTCTCTCTCTCCCCGACATGCTGTCGGTGGGGAGAGAGAGGGAGAGTAAAAAAATTTGAATTAAATTTTTAAAAAAATTAAAGGAGGGGGGGTTCTCATGGGGGAGGCGCGGGGGAGGCACGATGGGGAGATATTACACCTTTTCATGTTCATTATTCTTTACAAAACTATAATACCAACAATGATACAATAAAATTTTCTACACTTAGTATACCAATCAACTAATGATTTTAACCATAACAAAATAAAATTGCAAATCATATCATGAGAATAAAGTGTAATGCTAGGAGGAAGGCTAGAGTTCAATTAAACAAGATAGTTCAAAAGGGAAACAAGTTAGTTCTATAATAATCCATGGTCACATATCAAAATAGAAACACAATTAAAGCAAACCATTAGTCATGCTTTCTTACACCAACTCTGTTCCTACCACCTTGACACTACTGTGAGTTTTCAATCCATCCCACGTGGCATAGATGGCATCCCAATCAACATCCCAAGGGTCTTTAGCACCATTCTATGAAAGAAACATGAGCTGATTCAAGGTCCCCAATGACATCCTATTGCGATCATTGGGCTTGATATGATTCATTTTAGAGAATGCTCTCTCACAATCAACTGTGCTTGCAACAATAAGTAAGCATGAACGCCATAACCTTTTCATCTATATGAATGCCATAACTTTTTCATCTCTCCAAATGCTCGATCAAATTCAATATCATGCCTACATAATTGCCATGCAACATGCATGTTTTGACCTAGACATGTCCTCTTTAACTTCACCATAAAGTCTCCATACTCAAGCTTGCATGCATCAACATCAACAAGGTTCCCAAACTTTTCTAATAAGGCATGTATCCAAATTGCACCCATTGTGAAGCATCCACGGATGTCATGTGGGTAATCCTTAGGGCTAAATATCTTTGCAGCCTCAAATAGCTTTAAATCAGCAAACCTCACATATAGTGTAGATATAACTTTCTGTAAAAAAAATTTGCCAATTTCAATGCAGCTCTCCTAAGTTGCCAATTGGCTACATTTATCCTTAAGTCCCAACTGATTATTATGAAGAGTATGCCTTTCCATAGCTCCAACATTGTTGATTGGAAAATGCATGTATCCATCTTTAACTTGATGATAAAACTTTGTGAGATATTGTGTCCCATGACCAAAGCCTCCCAATAAGAAGTGTGCCTCTAGAATATCTATAGTGACCATAAGCTCTATTCCTATTGAAGTTATGTCTACTTGTTCAACTTGGAACTTTTTATTTAGAAGGTTTAGGTAGTGTAGCACATAAGCTAATAGATGTAGGAAGAATTCAACCTTGAATGAGGTGAACAACATATACAACTCTGCATTTTCCCTCATCCATATACGCAATAGAGTTGGCATCAATGTAATAAGCCTTTTCACTACTTGTTCTCTTGAGAGACAACGAATCTCTTGCACCTTCAAGAGCTCATGAACTGGTAGCTCAAATTCAATGGCTAAATCTTTTAATTCTCCATGCCTTTTGTAAGAACTACTGAACCATTTGTAAGACTTTTGAGCAACTATTTCTACTGCCTCAAAGATAAACAATGTAGACAAAGCATCCTTAGCTGCCAATGCATCTCTATGTGCTATACAAAGGACTCCAACTAGGTGTGGTACCTCTCATGCAAATCGGTTGACCAATCCATTTTGCCCAAGCACCACATCGCATATAGCAATGGAAAATCCTACAAGCTTAGATTTTGATAAACCAAAGCTTTGTAAAAACTTTACGAGCCCATTATACAATCCCTTTGATGTTCCATTATGTGTTTTCAATAATGAAACAAATCTATCATGTACATATCCATTGCCCTTATCACATAAATATGTGACACACATGATCATGTGGTGATCATTTGAAACATCCGTACTCTCATCCACCATCAGTGAGTACAAGGGACTTTCACAAATCTTTGCCTTTTCTTTCTCATACAAGTATTTGTAGCATACCTCTAAAAACATATGAGCAGAAGATGAAGAAAGATAGGATGCATAACTTGCTTGACTAGGTACATATGGTGCCCCAAAAAATACTATTTCCTCAACATTTTTTTGAAAGTTTAAAAGAGGCTTATCCCTGATTACATCACTTGAAGCAACACTCTGATCCATGCAATCCTTTTGTCTACCTCTACTTGATCCATATTGTGAAAATGTGTATTAAGAGGTAAAGTTGATCTGTGCTCTTTCTCTACCCATAAGAACTTTGCTTTGTTGTGTTCTTGTTTTCATGCATCTCCAATTATGGTCCTTGGAGAATTGTGCTACCAATATTAGCAAAAACATTGCTCATCTTAAAGTGTGTACACATCTTGTAGCGAATTCTTTATTTGACATCTATATCATGTGTAGCATAGCTCCATGGAAAGTACACCTTCCAATGTTTCTGATACACACATTGGCCCTTTGCTTTTTTTGACAATGAACCTTCATAGTCTAAAACTGCATCCACATGTGCCTCATATTGTTCTCTTCCTTCTTGTATGCTTTGCAGTACATTCACATTTTGTTCCATGTGAATGTTATCTTCCTCCTCTTCTACCTCACATTGAGGTCCACACTCACATTCCTTGTAGGATGTGTGTACGCACTAGAGCTTGCATTTGGAACATCATTGTCCCCAACACTATTGCGCATATCTTTTGTTGATTTTGTCTTTCGCATGAAATCCATTGAGAGGCTTAATTGCTGAGAATCCTTTTTAGGGCGGCCAATTCTTGTTGAGAAGGCCATAACTTCAAATGCAACTGGTCACTATCTGAGAGCCGAGTTTTGAGCCCGGGTTGTGCCTAAAATTTGCCAAAAAACCTGGAATTTAGGGAAAAAATATTTAACATCGAAGGCGGTGGCTCCAGCTAGGACAATTTTAAGCACCAAGTGAAATACGACTTTTAAAAGGTGCCCGAGCAACATTTGTGGATTTTTTATAATTTTTCAGAGTGCCATGCGTGTTGTCAGGAGTTGCCGGTCAATGCGGGATGACAAGCCGGACGCCCAGGATTTTTCAGAGCTCAAATCGGAGCCAAGACGAGGAAATGGCCACAAGATGGGCAAGATATGAAAAGGTGGACACTTGAGAGGCCAATTGGGCATGCCCTTTGGAGCCTTTGGACCCCCCTTCAAAATTTTAAGCATACAAGATGAAAAAACGTGGAGAGAGAATGGAGAAAGAAGGCGCCATCTTCACGCCGAAAAATGTGCCATGTGGAGATGGAGATCATGATTGCAGCCTGCAACAAATAACCCACCTAATCGATCATACCCCCAGTCTTATCGCCTGTCTTTGCCCGTGAAATCGCTATGGGAATGAAGAGAACCAAATCTAGTCTTTCTTTCTCCTCCCTCTCTCTCCCTTAAGAGGTTGTTCTTGTGTGTAAGAGGAAAATGAAGAATGGTGAAGGAAAGCTTGTCCGGTTGGAACCGGATCATTGTAGACATGAAGATTGCTGATTGTGAAGATGTTGGATATTGAATGTGGGCTGACCCACAGTCCCGTAGCAAAACCGAGATCCCAAGACATGGAGCCTAAGCGGTAAATCAATTTTTATGAAGAAAAAATGAGTTTTTATGCTATTTGGTTGATGAAATATTGTTCCCATGGGCTGATTATGCGTCATGATGTTGTTTGCATGATTTTGATCAGTTTATAATCAAAAAATCAGAAAATCATAAGTGATATGGCTGAAATTAATGTCATAAAACCCGAAAAACACGCGTCTAAGGGGTAAAATTGGGGTTTTTTGCAAAATAAAGGGGAAGTATGAGATATAATACCAATAAAACCTGAAATTTTGCTGTCAAGAAACCTAAGGGCCACAGTCCACAATCAATCTTAATTTCTAGTCATTTTTAATTGAAGAAAATAGAGGAAAAATACCAAAAAATGGTTTAAATGGATTTTAAATGGGAGAAAATTAGGAAATGATAAAAGAAAAATTCCAAAAAATTACATAAGTGTTTATGAAATGTATAATGAAGGTAGAGCATGAGGTTGGCCTCAGTTTACCCTCGTTTCTATGTTCTTGTCTGTGTTTATCGCTTTCTCTATAAAGAAATACACATAAAATGACTCTTTCACCTATCAAAGTTCTGTGCTAGACAGGTTCGAAAGAAGAGCTTGGAAGGAGCCTTTTGTTACGCGGAAGCTTCTCGTGGCCCTATCCAGGTGATATCTATCCTTTATGAGTACTGCGGTTTTATGCTATATGTGTATGTGTACTTGTAGGGGATTTTTCTTTCCTTGTTGGGGACCGGAGTCCAAGGCATGAAGTCCCAGGTTTAGGTTGGGTATGTTTGAGGGAGGTCTGAGTAGTCGTTGCCTTCTGTAAAGACAGTGCCAGACATCGAAAGACCTATTTTAGAAAGTAGTTCTAGTGGCCCTGTTCTACTAGCTTGCTAGGCAGCCGTTCTCGGAGTTCTTGTTAGTTGTGAGGCAGTTAGAGAAGCCTGCTAGAAGAAAAATAATGATGATAAGGGAAGAGAAACCTTGAATATCCAAAAGGAAATAAAAATATACAAAGGTGTGTAAGGTTCTAACCCCTATCAAAGTAAAAAAGAAAAGAAAGGAAAATTTATAAGCAGTTGATCATCGCCTAGCGAAGGCCTGGTAGGTTCCTGGGGACGAGTCAGACCCGAGGCCGATGCCTTGTCTTCCTAGGGATGGCATCTTACTGGAAAAGATGAAAGTCAGGAAGGTTGGAGCGAAAATAAAAGTGAGCGTTAGAAAAGGATTAAGTGTCGCCTTGCGAGGGCTTGTTAGGTTCTTGGGTACCGAGACAGGACCTGAGGCCGATGCCCTGTTCTCCTTGGGTCACTACGCTCAGCTCCCTCCTTTTTACATGCTCGCATATGAAACATAAAACCCTAAAAGAAGAAATGTGCTAAAAGAAAATACTTCTTGATCAGGCTATCGGAGTCCTCGCCTAGCAGGAGCTCCTGATTGTGTTGTCCTTGGTTAGGCAGGTAGTTCAAACCACCACTTAGGGCAACCTCTTTGATAGTTCTTTTTAGTCTG
The DNA here is from genome assembly GCF_053477565.2 of Lygodium microphyllum. NCBI lineage: Eukaryota > Viridiplantae > Streptophyta > Polypodiopsida > Schizaeales > Lygodiaceae > Lygodium > Lygodium microphyllum. The sequence goes on along the minus strand of NC_141138.1, from coordinate 73,595,192 downwards.
GCCGTGTTGGAGCAATCGGTTAGTGACTATCTTCGGATCTTCTATCAGATTATGCTAGGCCTACTCCTTGTGGATGTCATGCCTTCGTTTTGCCAGGGGGTAGGGTGAGCATTGTGATGTGTTTAGTATATCTATTTTGTATCAGCTTGATGCTTCCTTTGGTTGTTTTTGTGCAGATCTATTGTGGGATTCGACGGGCTGAGTCGCCCTATCCCGTGGTCGCCAATGAGAGCAGAGTTTTGAGCTCGGGATATGCCTAAAATTTGCCAAAAAATCCAGAATTTAGGGGAAAAATATTTAACATCGAAGGCGGCGGCTCCAACTAGGACGATTTTAAGCACCAAGTGAAATACGACTTTTAAAAGGCGCCCGAGCAACACTTGTGGATTTTTTATAATTTTTCAGACCGCCGTGTGGGTTGTCAAGAGTTTTCGGTCAATGTGGGATGACAAGCCGGACGCCCAGGATTTTTCAGAGCTCAAATCGGAGCCAGGACGGGGAAATGGCCACAAGATGGGCAAGATATGAAAAGGTGGACACTTAAGAGGCCAATTGGGCATGCCCTTTGGAGCCTTTGGACCCCCCCCCCCCCCCCCCCCCCCCTTCAAAATTTTAAGCATACATGATGAAAAACCGTGGAGAGAGAATGGAGAAAGAAGGCGCCATCTTCACACCGAAAAATGCGCCATGTGGAGATGGAGATCATGATTGCAGCCTGCAAATAACCCACCTAATCGATCATACCCCCGGTCTTATCGCTTGTCTTCACCCGTGAAATGGCTGTGGGAATGAAGCGAACTAGATCTAGTCTTTCTCTCTCCTCCCTCTCTCTCCCTTAAGAGGCTATTCTTGTGTGTAAGAGGAAAATGAAGAATTGTGAAGGAAAGCTTGTCCGGTTGGAACCGGATTGCTTCCGGATCATTGTAGATATGAAGATTGATGATTGTGAAGATCCTGGATATTGAATGTGGGCTGACCCGCAGTCCCGTAGCAAAACCGAGATCCCGAGACATGAAGCATAAGCGGTAAATCAATTTTTATGAAGAAAAAATGAGTTTTTATGCTATTTGGTTGATGAAATATTGTTCCCATGGGCTGATTATGCATCATGATGTTGTTTGCTATGAGTTTGATCAGTTTATAATCAAAAAATCAGAAAATCATAAGTGATATGGCTGAAATTAATGTCATAAAACCCGAAAAACACGCGTCTAAGGAGCAAAATCAGGGTTTTTTGCAAAATAAAGGGGAAGTATGAGATATAATACCAATAAAACCTGAAATTTTGCTGACAAGAAACCTAAGGGCCATAGCCCACAATCAATCTTAATTTCTAATCATTTTTTATTGAAGAAAATAGAGAAAAAATACCAAAAAATGGTAAAAAATGGGTTTTAAATGGGAGAAAATTAGAAAACGATAAAAGAAAAATTCCAAAAAATTACATAAGTGTTTGTGCAATGTATAATGAAGGTAGAGCACAAGGTTGGCCTCAGTTTACCCTCATTTCTATGTTTTTGTCCGTGTTTATCGCTTTCTCTATAAAGAAATACACATAAAATGACTCTTTCACCTATCAACGAATGCAAAACATTAAACGGTAGGGTGAGAGGGGATTTTGAGTATCAAAATACAATCTTAAGTCTGATTTATGTGCTGCATCATGGCTATAGGCCGTTGTTTTAAAATAAAGGAAAAGGCAGCATGAGCGTAAGGCTCGGTGTCTCTCCTCGTTTCATTATATAAATGCTAGCATGGAAATCATGGAAAGTTTGGTTTCGCACGATGCACAATGCTGATTTTCTTTTGTTTGTGCACTAAACCATTCACATTTTCCACTATGCATGGTTCATGGTATTAAAGAAAAATCTCCTGGACTACATAGCAATTGTCTTCTTAGGACTTTGACCCACGATTGAGAGTGTGAGGTTATCCCTTGCCATGTTGAGATTCAGCAATCACACTCATTGACAGCCTCTTTGTATGGAGCTTCAGGGCCAAGGACATGCAAGCTTACCTATCCCATATGCACAGTGGTGCCTACTGCAGTTTCCTACTTTCCTATAAAGCATTGTACTTGCTTCCTTTTCTTAATGCAATGATAGTACTCTTTTCTTTTCAGTAAAGTGTCAGTGTCATTGTCCACATACACAAGATTGTGTTTATGAGTCCAAGTCTCAATCTTGGAACCTAATTCACTTGTGTAACAAACAGTGTCTTTGTCTTCTCCATCATGAGTCCACTCTTCTCCTTCCATCCACCATAACTCACTGCCATGTCCTAGATCCCGCTCATTCCGACATGGTATCAGAGCTCAGACGGGCATGGCACTACTTCTTCAGCTCCATTTCACTTTCATCTAGCTCAGCTTGAGCTCAGTCCAACTCAAGACTTCATCTTCTACTCTTTTTTCCTCACTGCCCTGTTTGGCAGCCATAGCCAAACCTGCACCTACCTGCCTTTGAGCTCTTAGATCTCTTGAACCAGGCAATATCTCCCCAAGCTCTCTTCTGGAGAATTGTTCCTAAACTCCCTGAGCTTCCCTCTATTTCATAACAGTCCAACATTGGGCTCCTATAACTCCAGCATTGTCATTCTTCTATGCTTCTGTCCTATGACCACCATAGCCAGCCTAGACATACCTCTGATAGAGGGCTGAGATCTCCCTCTACAGGTCAAATCAGCTTATGACTTCTTCTTGGAAGATGTTCTCCAACATTAGCGCAACTCCCTATCACATTAATTGATGACATTATTGCTCTCTGGCCCCGGCATTACAGAAATCGACTGCGCATGTCCTGATCTGCATCGTTTCTGATCGATCTCTCTGCGTGCACCGTACTGCCCGCAATCTGGTCGATCTCCATGGGCCTTTGATGGCCCTTTAAGTAAGCTTCCTATACATGTAAAAAGTTTGGAAAATGATCAACTACAACTCCAGCAATCTGCAAAAAACCAGGGCCCTGTCTCAGACACCCCAATTCCACCATAGCCAAAATCTCCCAAGCTCATTTTTTCTCTCATTTTCTCACTCCTGACACTAAACCAAGCTAAAGCGCACTCTGATCTACTGTCCTAGCACCAAATCAAGGAGGGGAAGGATCTGGAAAGATTTAAGGACGACCAAACGACTCCGAACAAGAAGATTCAAGCTCAACATCAACACAGACATAGTGTGTTTTCACATTGTCATTACCTGTGTCCCTTGACACATTATAATTTGCTCTTCCACTGATAAAATCTCAGAATTCTAGAGTTGATTTGCTGCTTCAGCCATCCAACATGGGAAAAGACTCTCCAAATGCTCGGTTCAAGGGAGTCGGGTTTCACACTTGGCAAACCCGCATCAAGCTCATCCTGATGAAGAAGGGTCTTTGGGCCATCACAAATGGCAAAGAGAAGAAACCTCGAGATGCAGACCTTGCAATTACTTGGCAGAAGAATGATGACAAGGCATAAGCCATCATTAAACTGGAATTGGACGACAGCTACATCCATCATGTGGATGCCTGTGACACGTCCCATGACACTTGGGACAAATTGGATACCTTATTTGGTGCACAGTCAAAGTCGTCTAAGTATGGTCTATTAATTGAATTTTTCCGACTTGATATGAAGCCTCATACATCCCTGGCATCCCATCTGAACTACATGGAAAGCTTGCTTACTCAACTTGCAGGGATAAAGCTAAAAATGGATGAAGATATTTGTATTGGTGTCCTGTTAAAAAGTTTGCCTCCCGCTTATGATAATGTATCAACCACTCTAACCAATATGCCTGATCCTCAACTTGTTGACATTAAAGCCTCTCTGCTAGAGGAAGAAAAGAAACTTAAAAGCAAAGAAGAGCCTAGCACTTCAAAGGATGAACAAATGTTATATATAAACAACAGATACAAAGGTAAAAAGGAACCGCTCTTCTGTGACTTCTCCAAAAGGACTGGACACACTGAGAAGTCCTGTCATGCTAGAAAGAGGTCCCAAAAGGCCTATCTTGCAGCTGTGAAAGAAGAAGAAGACCATGGACCAAAAGATGAAGATGAAGATGAAGATGAAGATGAAGATGAAGACCACCAGGATCGGAAGGACAAGCCTCATCAATCCTTCTACTCTCATTACTCTGATAGAGTGTTTTAAAAGCCTTGTATTTCCTAGCCCTAATGCTTCTTGTCATAAGCTTTGTAAACTCCTCATGTAACTTGGCATTACAGTTCCTGTACACTTTGTGAGGCCCCTATTACAGCCTCTGGATGTCCATCATGTTTTGGTTCCCACACTTAGCCTTTTCTGCGATAGCCTCTGGTGTCTACCATGTTTGTGGTGTGCCCACACTTTGCAGGTGGTTCTCATTACAGCCTCTACACACTTTGTGCCTTTCTAGTTGTGATTGAGGAGGGGTGTTGAGATTCAGTAATCACACTCATTGACAGCCTCTTTGAATGGAGCTTCAGGGCCAAGGACATGCAAGCTTACCTATCCCATATGCACAGTGGTGCCTACTGTAGTTTCCTACTTTCCTATAAAGCATTGTACTTGCTTCCAACATTGTCCACATACACAAGATTGTGTTTATGAGTCCAAGTCTCAATCTTGGAACCTAATTCACTTGTGTAACAAACAGTGTCTTTGTCTTCTCCATCATGAGTCCACTCTTCTCCTTCCATCCACCATAACTCACTGCCATGTCCTAGATCCCGCTCATTCCGACATGCCGTAGGGTAGAGGGTTGGTTTCCTAACATACTGTTAAGTGAGAACACATGGTATTTCTCCTGGAAATATGAGAAATATAAAAGAGAGGAGTTTGTGTTCGTTTGTGTTATATGTTGAGCAGCGCATCAAGGCGCCAATCCTTGTGATGTAGGAGAGCTGCAGTGGGGCCGTGGTGTTTCTACCATGAGGTTACCTCCATATGTGTGTGATCGTGGCATTGCCAATATGTATGGGTTCTCCCTCTGAGGAGTTTATAAAAGGGAAACGTTGGACTACAAAACGATAAAAACCATAAACGCATAGATTAGGCTTTCGGGCAGTTAGTCCTTTAGCAGTAAATAGACGCTCCTGATCCGCGAGGCCGTGAGGGTGTTTGTGTGTCATGAGCATGAGGTCCGGCTAATTCTATGGCCCCAGTGCCGGCCCATTTCAGGTCCCAGCACTATCAATAACAATAAGCTCATAAGTTTCAAATAAAGAACTAAATTTTTAAACATATAAACTATTTTATGTCATACATATCTTAGTAAGGTCAAGGTTTCCATCCCAAAGAAAAGTGGTTTCATTTCTTAGTCAAATTGGAATTATAATACCATACTTTTTCTATGAAAAAAGACAAACAAAAGAAAAATGAGGATATCCTTGATAGTAAATATAGAGGAAAAATGATTTATTATTTGCATAACTTATGATTGAGGTCCCACCATGAAGATAAATCAACTTTTGTGAAGACATAATGACGGAGTATACAACTATAAAGTGTATATTAGCATCATGCATGTGATCATTCCAACTTATTTTTCTAATCTCCCAAATTAGTTTAAAAGCATGATGGCATGATACATGCTTCATATATATGTTACTACACAATAGTCAAACTTATGCATAATCAAGATGGTTCCTACTATAAGGATTTTCTTATCTAAGCCACCATGTGAGTCATTTGACTAAGGGCACCAATCAAAAGATTTCGAGTACTTATGTTTTGGGGATACATGTAAAGATTTTATTATATATGACAATCACTCTAAGAAAATTTCCTAATATCTCTTCTTGCTAAGCAATCTCACTATTATGGATAGTGACTTTCATAATTATGTCTTCTAGGTTGACAAAGGTTCTAACTCCATATTTTTTCCTATGAATTGTGTAAGACTTTGGCCTTAGTGTTTTTGGGTTATTCCTTGATAGCATAGTTCAAAGGACCTTAAACTTTTGCATCCATAGGATCTATGTTACACTTAAATAAACTTACATTAGTTCAATCCTAAACATTGAAATATATGCCTTCTCTCTCAATCGACATTAATCAAGACTATCTTAAAGTTCATAAGCATATAACAATTGATGACTAGTTAAGTTAGACAACTCACCTATCAAATCTTAGATGACTTGATTGACAATCAACTTGCAATCTAGATCTGCACTAAAGTATGTTGCGTCTCTCACTCTTTTATGATAAACTTCAATAATATGGATGCTTCAACCTCCAAATTCCAATGAACATGTGCAATAAATTTATAGCCATTTTAGTATCACATAAGATAATAAATATTAGTAATTAACAATAGTCTCAGTCTCTCAACGATGGCAATGCTAGGCTACCCCCTCACCTGGCAATGGGAAGGCTAGCTTGAACTTTGATCCCTCCCGAGTCTTGAGTCCTGTGACCCAACTTCCAAGGCAAGAGGCAACGAACTAAAGAGATGCATGAGCAGCCCTCCAACACATCACTTGACTTTAGAGACTTTAGACAAACTGTAACATCATGAGATGAATATGGTTGAAGAATGAAATTGATAGGACACTAAGAAGGGGCAACTTGTAGAAGCAAAGCATGGGGGGGATGTGAAGATCCACAGGGCCATCCTCTCATGGAAGATGACATCGCAAGATGGTCTGATGCAATGTACTGACTCTTGAGTCCTCGAGCGTGCTGGCAAGCTGTTGTTTGACAACAGCAACAGTGATGGCTCTTGATTCTTACCTTCCTTCAGGTTTCATCCATGCACACAACAAGCAGGCTGCCTATTATACCTAGTGGTGAGTCATGATAATGCGCGGGCTGGAAAATAACATGTTCAGCTTCAACCTATTGAGTGTTGACCAAGGAATGGGACTTGACAATTGGGAGTAGCTGCTTGTATGTGAGATGGTGGACACTGGACAAGTCACGACTCATAGGACAAGTCTGTTGTCGTGATGAGATGACGAATCACCATTGCCTTCACAATAAACCATTGCACCAAATTTCAATGAGCCTACTGCACTAGCAATCAAAAGCCTGATGTATCATGGATGATGGATCATGGAAGAGACTCGACTCCCAAAAGTTCCAGCCTTGGACACAACTCACGAAGCGAAGTTGGGCCTTCAAAGTTCCAGGGATAATGGATTCATTTGTCACACTGTCAAGTTTCCTCATCTCTCGTACTCATGACTTTTGAGTGTACTTATTAGTACTGCCTTTAGATTAAAAATTAGGGCTTTTCCTTGGGTGCCAAGAGCCTTTAAAATTTGGCCTTATGTTTTGGGTAGGCCAAGAGTCAATAGGACTCAAGAAGGCTTGGAAGTTGGCAACTTCAAGGCCTAGAAGTTGGAAGTTGGCCCTTGCCACTTGGCCCTTCAAAAGTCCAAAGTTGGCTCTTAATAATAATATTTATTAATTTTTAAATTAAAAAACTGCCCTTCTAAAGCAAGGTTTGAAAAAACTTGCATTTCGTGAAGAAGGGAAATTTTTTTATCTTGGCCTTCTATGACAAGGCTTTAAAATATTTTGCCTTCTCTTGAAGGTCAAAATGCTTATAGAAGGGCTCAGCAACCCTTTCAAAAAAACCCTAACAATAATAGTAGGAATCATGAAGCCAAAGATTCCTTGGCTCTCGGTTTACTACAATCCATCCACAAACACACACTCCTCCCTTGAGCACACCGATAGCTCCAAGATTCTTGATGCAAGCTCAAGCATCCTCAAGCCTCCACCTCCAAGCTCCATCCTCCATAGCTGCGTGCGAGAGAAGAGAAGAAGAAGAGAGGAGATGGTGGAGAGCCTCACCTCCTTGATCCCTCACCCTCACTCCCTCACACTCTCACACTCCCTCTCTCAAGCACACACAAGCAAGCAAAGAGAAGAGAAGAAGAGAAAAAGAAGAGTCTCTTGTTGCCACACACCAAAGAATGAACTCTCATTCACTTTTTGAACTTTATAGACATGCCCTAAAATCCCATGGGCACCCATCCCCCTTTTTTACATGATCGACCATTGTGTCAAGGTCCTCTTTTCCATTCCCTTCTACTTGAACTATTTTTTTAGCCTATGTCCTTTTACAATTTGCACAGAAGGGAGCCTCGCACTCTCTTACAAAAGTTTTTGGGCACCTTTCACTTAAAAATGTGCTTTTTCCTTTAACTTGATTTTAGAGGCTCCCCTTGTGCCTTTGCTTGTTCTCCATCTCGCTTCTTCCATTTCATCCGTATTTCACTTCTTTTTCTTCTGTCTTGAGTTGGGGTTAACACTCATGAGGTCTATTTTGGTAAGAAACTATACGTCTCACATTTTAGAACTTTTGGATGTGAATGTTATACACATGCTCCAAAGCATAAGAGTAACAAGTTAAATTCAAAAAGCATAAAATGTATCTGCTTGGGTTATAGTAATGAGCAAAAGGCTTAAAAATTGTATGACTAAGAGGCAAGGAAGATCATAGGTGATGTGTAATGTGGTGCTCAAGGAGTAACCACATATAATTGTGGAGAATATAAGTTCTGTCACTTTATCATCCAATAAAAAATAGTCCACTATTAACCTATCCCAAGAGATGTCCCTACCCTCAATGAGGAGGAAGCATTATCTTTGAATGATGAGAAAAAACTTCACCAACCTGCAAAATCACGCCATGTCGGAAAAGCCATTGCTACGATGGGTGAAGTAGCTCTATGATTGCAATAATCCTATGCCTACCACAGTTGAGGCAAAAGGCAGATGGACCTAGGAGGTCTCTAAGAATAGAGAAGTAAAGAAATGCTTCTGCTCACATAGAAAACATGGCCTTGATGGCTAAGATTATGAGAGAAGTAAAGGAGCCAATGGACTTGGAAGAATCACTCGTCGATCTTGCATAGAGAGTAGGTATGCAAGTTGAGTATAACAATATAATGAAGAATGATACTTGGAAGCTAGTGGATTGGCCAAAAAAGAGCAAGTTTATTGGCACCAAGTGGGTCTCGTAGGTAAAGTACAAGGCTGATGACAGCTTAGAAAAGTACAAAGATAGATTAGTTGCATAGGGATTTTCATAGGTTAAAGGATTTAATCTTCAAGAATAATTTTCTTCAACTGCTAGAATTAATACTATTTGCACAGTAGTTGTAGTGGCCACTCATAAGAAGTGGCCACTTTACCAAATGGATGTTAAATCAATGTTATTGAATGGAGACCTCAAGGAGGAGGTGTATGTGGCTTAGCTAGTGGGTTTTGAGATCCCTCATTCTAAGAACAAAGTTTATAAGCTGAAGAATGCATTATATGGGATGAAAAAAGCCCCTAGAGCATGGTACCAACATATAGACAAATCCTTTTTAGGCTTTAATTTCAAAATATATATCCTAGATGCTAACTTGTATGTTTACAAGGATGGTGAAAAGTCTGTAGTGATTGTCCTATATGTGGATGACCTTCTTATTATAGGTGACTCTGAAGATATGATCCATCAGACCTAAACGGCTTTAAGCTCTAAGTTTGAAATGATAGACTTGGGCTTGTTGCACTATTGTTTGGGGATTGAAGTCTAACAAGTTGGCAAAATATTCATATCTCAAAAGAAGTATGCATGGGAGATCTTAAAATCATTTGTCCTGATGGAGTGTAAGGATATAGCTATACCTATGGAGGTCAACATGAAGTTATCCATTGAGGATACATCAACACTAGCAGACGTTGGGAGGTACAAAAGATTAGTTGGTAGCCTCATCTACTTGTGTAACACCATATCATATATCAATTTTATTGTTGGTGTTTTGGGTAGGTTCTCAAATAAACCACGAGAAAGTCATTGCAAAGTTGGGATGCAGATGCCCAAATACTTAAAGGGAACTCTTGACTATGGTATCACATACATTTTCGAAAGTTCTCTTATGGAAAACTATGACTCAGATTGAAAAGTTGATAGTGATTCTAGGAAATCAATTTTTGGATATTGTTTCTCTTTTGGTTCAAGAATATTAGGCTTGGATAAGTAAGAAGCAACCAACTATGGCATTGTCTTCTACCAAAGCAGAGTACAACGTAGCTTGTTTTGCTGCATGTGAAATAGTATGGTTAAGGAGAATCTTATGGCATGTGGGAGTATAAGATGGTGAAAATCTAAAAGTGCTAAGATGTGACAACCAGAGCTACATCACTATTTCCAAAAATCTAGTTTTTCATGCATGCAACAACAAACACATTGAGATCCAATATCACAATGTACATGACTTGATCAAGGATGGGATAGTTGAGTTGTGGTATCCAACATTGGAGAATGGAGTAGATATCTTCACCAAAGATCTTACGAAGGATTTTCTTTGAGTTCATCTTTAGAGACTCGGTGGCATTGAGTCAAGGATGTAGTTTACATGTGGGTGGACATTGAGGGGGTTGTTAGATATACTCAATAACCCACCCTCGTAAGGTGCCACCAATGATCCATGGTGCCCTAAGTTGTAAGGCCCCCATTATGAGGAGAATCAATGTGTGACCACAAACATTGGTTGGGTCCTAACGTGTATATTAGATGAGATTTGGATCTAGCCTTTGGGTTAGATAGAGTAGTTATGCTGGCACCAACTTGAGGCACAAATCATCGAGTTGTGGGGTGTGAGAGTTATTAGGGACCCCTATTTTGGGGTTTGGGGAAATGCCCCCAACCCGATGGTAAGGGAAATATTATGTGGATAACTAGAGGAGGTTCATAATATGGTTGGATAGGCTGACTAGACTACCTTCCTAGGCTATAACAGGAAGACCTCTCCACAGCTATCATCAATCTATCTTTCACCCAATTAGAGTTCTTCTAGCTACATTAAGATCTTTGCCTATCATCTTTGTTTGGATCACCATCTAAGCTTCATAGTGGAAGCACACAAGTGGATAGAGCCATCTTTGTATTAGTTCATTTGAAATTAAAGCAATTTCTATTCTTCTCATATTTGCAGTGTGTTCTCTACTCCTTCCTAAGATTCTATCCACTATACTATATAATTTAGACTATAGCTTTCCCTTCCACCGTTTGATGGTGAGAGGGAGTGGTTGATTCTCTTATTAGTGTTTACAAGATTTTGGTTACTTTTGCTTTGTTAACATTATTATTATACTTTATATTATTATTATACTTTGTAACATTATTTGTAGTATCCGAATGCTCATGATTATAATAGGATACTTTGGACAAGTGAAGAATCTCCCTATGATTGTCCAAGTGGCACCATTGTTGTATAGAATTTTTCTTGAGCATGACATTTTGCATTGCCCTTTGCATTAAGCCATGTAATAGTATTTTCTTCTTATAAACATGTATCTATGCATATTTATTCCATCAAGAGTGTGGTCAAATTTGGATCCACCATATTAATGGTAGCTCATATGGTAGTCTCTATGGCAACACTATCCATATAGTCCCCATAAGTTTCTTCTTGATTGATATGGCTGCTTTTTGTTTTATGATGTGTTGGATTTGGCTATCCCATTTATTTCCCCTAGGAACACAGATACTCAATGGGATGAAAAAAAGAGTTCAAAGTAGTTCAATTATCTTTGTAAGTCTTGGTAGACCACTAGAAAACCCACAAGCACTCTTTGCCCAATGTCTTGGCCTCTCTAGGGTGACCCTCTATGCTCCCTTGGTAAGATAACCATCACTAATATAGTCTTGGTGTTCATTCTAGCACTCTTCTATTTAGTGTCCATTATTTGTCGTGTTCAATCTGATCTAAACTCTCTAGATTTATGTTTGTTGTTGCATTTGTATCTATTTTGCTTCCAATCTATATAGAGTACAACATATGTCGAGATCCCAAGTTAGTACTGTTGAGATCCTAAATTATTAAACTTCATTGTATTCCATTCATTCTTATTCAGGTCTCCATTTACATCCCCAAAAAGGCTTTATTTATAACATCTATTACTCGTTGGATACCATGTGAGAGAATTGGGACACCACTCTAGCAACCTAGTTGAAGGTAGGGAATCAATGGTCAGGTCTACTCAGAGGCATTCTTGAGAGGACAGTCATGTATGCTATTAGAGGTACAATGTTGATACACATTGAGAGATCCTATGATTCTTCTCCATTTTCAAGAGCTGCTATGATTGCCATCAATGTTAGATTGTCTCCCAGACACCTTGGTGGTGACTTGCACACCTACTACTTGGGTATCCATGGTCCTATTTGAACATCATTATTATATATTGTTAGGACCTAAAAGGGCCCCGATAGTGGCTCCCTCATGCTTAGCACATTATCAGACCTCAAGCACCCAATCCCCATGGCCTTGCAGCCATGAGATATTGGTTTTTAGGCTAGCAAACCTCACCTCATACTAAGATACTATATTTTCTAGTCCACTTCTTGATTGCATGTGCTGAACTCTAAGCTGGAGTGTCTCAACCTATTGGTATCCAATACACCACATATACAACACTTAGGTGCCTCCCTGCCTAAATGCCGTGGCCTCTATTAACAAGAATCCTTTATCAATCAAGGATTTGACCCATTAGCCTCCATCCAATTTTACAAATCATATCACTTAGTCCACTCGACCTCACTTTAATCCCATTTCAACCCCCACACCTAATTAGTTTGGACTCCTCACACACTCAATCAAAGTAAAATAATTGCTATGCCACGGTGTGTGCAAAGGGATGCTAAAATGCATAACATGTATGCTGAGTGCTCAACCATCTTTTAATGAGAATACAAAGTGTAGGTGCAATGACCATATCTTTCTATTTTCTCATGACTTTACTCTACACAATACAACGGTGTGTTACACACTCAAAGGCACCGACTACTCTTGAGTTGTGCTACCTTTGAGAAAACATAAAGCATGTAATGCATCTTAAAAAAGTACTTCCAGAATGTTGTTAGAATATCAAGCTCCCATTACTCTCCTGTCAATATGTATGACCAACATTAGCTGTGTCTAGCTGTATCAGTGTGGGACATTAAATAAGTCGGTGGTCTTAGACCTAGTGTGAATGGTTCTACAGACCTTAGTACTATTGTACACACTTATGTTATGTTAGTATTCTATGAAATAATGGAAGATAATGAACGACCTGAAGGTCAGGTTGTTGCTCCATTACATTGTCTCTCTCCCTCTCTCTTCCAATATGGTATCAGAGCCATCATGGATGGGCTCTTGAAGGCATGAAGCTGTGAGAAATACCTCCAACCTGAAGACTCGGGGCAGTGGTTGAAGAGAAGCAGGCTGACAGTGTGCAGGCTGTCATTGTATCTGTGAAGGTATGCATTTTGTCATTTTGGGTTGTCATTATACAAGAGGGTTGTCCTGGCCTGTTTAAAGCATTTTAGAGGCTTCATTGAGCACTCAAGAGCAAGCATCAACTATCCTTGTGGAGTATACCTACTGTTGAAACCCCCAGGGCTGCTGGCGTGTTTGCGCCTGATCTTGAATTGTCATTTTCTGGCTAATGAAGATATCAATCACTACCTAGTTGATCTCCAGCTTGAAAATGCTTCTTGGAAGGTTCTTTGATGCCTTGATAAGCCATTGCTTGGTTTGGAGCTGATGTATGAGCTGGAACAGTAAGCTTCAGATTTGAAATACAGTCTAGGTCTGTTACAAATAGGGAATACACAGCATGTATGTATCTTCGACATGAGATTTGAGCATAGATATGCTTATGCAGACATATGTATTGGTTGGTATGCTTATGAGCTGAAGTCTTGGTGGCAAAAATATTCAAATCTAGAATTTTTTAATGGCTGGAAACTGTCATTGAATAGGGCAGCATACACTAGAGTCCTCCTGAAGATTTGAAGCATTTGATGAGCATTTTGAGCTCTACTGAAGTGAGTCCCTTGCATAAAGGAAAAGAGGCATTTGACAAATATTTCATTGAATAATCAGAAAGGTCCACAAAATGATTGAGATATAATCTATGGCTACCTAATTCATTAACCACACTAGCCATGGACGACCAAAGTAGGACATGTTAGTAAGTAGTTTCCAAAGCAGCCCCAGGTTTATATCATCAAATATTGTGGAAGTTCCTTAGGGCCACACTTGAGAAATACATCTTCAACAAAGGTGTAGTAAGCTAGGGAATTCACAAAGTGGTTATGATGGGAAATCAACTAATAAGTCACAAACACAAAAGTCTCTAGCATGTCCAAGGCTGTACGATCGTACATGTGCAAAATGGAATCACTCACATTGTAGGTCCCATTCAACTAGTTCATCACTAGCTATGGGTCGTCCACCACCAATAAATGGTGAATAATACCATGCATAGCTAAATTTAGCCCCATGCGTGTAGTAAGGCCTTATGTTCTACCAGATTACTAGTGAAAGTTGTACCTAAATAGATTCCCATTTTTATAATCACTCTACAACAAGGGTTTTTAACAACCCCTACACTTGCATGCTTGGTGGGTCCTCTTGAAGCTCCATCAAAATACAATGTATAAACCAAAGCTTCATTCATGTGCCATGTCATAAAGATCAACCTACGCATATTTATGACAATCAAAGTCTAACCAAAAGAGGGGGTGTTTCATAGATACAATCCCTCCTTCCTCACTAAAATCAATGGCAACATTGGAAAGAACCCTATAACAATGGTGACAATAGACCTTGATGCCTCATGTGAGAGATCTGTGTCTAGCTACTTAGTGATGTGGTAACCCTTACTCCACCAAATAACTCTACATTAGTAGTAGTGTTTCTCTAAATATAGATGCTCGAGATAAGGAATGAAATTTCCCATCCAATAGCCTTCTTACACTCTATAAGTTCTCAGGGAGTCTTCCTTATAGAACATGTAAGATACTATGTGAGTTCAAAGGAAAGTTAATTTTATTTAGTAAAATTTACTGGATTATATTTACAAAAGGGGTTTTTAAATTATAACTGTAACCCGCACAATGGACATGCATGATAACCTGAGGTAACCAGACCTATCCCAACACCTCTATCCAGTGAATACAAACTTGAATGAGCTATTATAGATATTACCAACAAGAACGGAAGCCTATTTACCTGAGCACTCTCTGAATCCCGGAAAGTCATGCATCATCCACATGAGAATGGCTCGAATATTGGCGGACCGTCGACCATCATGCTTGCTCATATCTTGCACGGTGACCCCCTCCTCCCACAAAATCTTAAGCTCGTCGACTAATGGACAAAGATACACGTCCATATTTTTGACTTTGTAGCGGTCGGGGATAAGTAAGCTAAGGATGAGATGTCCTTTCTTCGTAGAAAGCCACGGAGAGATATTGTAGTTGACAAGGACTATAGGCCACACACTGTAAGAAGTTGAGCACAAACCGAATGGGTTCACGCCATCTATTGCAAGACCGAGCCGAAGATTCCTTGGCTCTCGAGCAAAGCCTGGGAAGGTAGAGTCAATGTGGCTCCATGTGCATGAATCCACTGATATTCGTTGAACTCCATCTGTGGACCTATTCTGTGCATGCCACGTTGTCAAGCTCGCCATGCCGAAACGTACAAAACATGTGGTTTATGCGGGGGATAAGCGGAAAGTGTCTAAGAACTTCTGGAGGAATGGTTTGCCCTTGCAAGTCCTTTCAATACCTGTGAGAACCACACTTTGGACTTGTCTCCATAGTCTCGTATTTTCCTCGAAATAGTATGCAATCGTTGATACATGCATGGATGATGTTGTAGTCCATGCCAAGCTTTCTAAAACATGTCGTGCATCATCACGAGACTGAGGCATGGTATTTGCAAGTGGTAATATATGATACTTTAGTAACCTGAAAAAATTCATAAAATACCTTGAAAAAACACAAATGTTTTTAATGATAGTGCCGAAAAGAAATCAATGAAGCATATGTACAAGATATCTGATCAACTCGGTCACACTCGCATCGCTCCACCCATATTTTGCTTGCACACTTAGGAGTGCAAGTAGTGTCTTCAGGCGAGATACTCGACACCCATCATATAATGGTATGGATGCTTCCTCTTTAAGCAGATCAGAAGTCTCGACATCCATGGGAATCAATGCATCGATCATTGCCTCCATCTCAAGCTCAAAGATCGTAGGTAAGTCTCAAAGGCTATCTGTCTCCTCTGGTATTGACGATATAGATTGGGTAGTACCTTCCAACTGGTGGATTGGCTCAAGCACTCCATCCATCGCACGCCCACAAACTCTTCCAATTGGCCACAAAGGATGCACTCCTCTTGGGATGAGACGTCACTTCCCTGGATAGAAAATTTGCCAGCCACACCCAATCTTTTTGTATATGGTATTCAATTAGCTTGCGAGTACAATGCATGATTGATATTAACTTTTCTTACCGTTTGCTAAAAATCCAAGATTGCCTGATCAATGATCTCAGATTGAAACTCGCCGAAGC